>NW_027175954.1:62500-307500 GCF_023055335.1 Clinocottus analis | reverse complement strand
ACATTTATGTGTTCAAGATCAACGAGAGTGTGAATATATATACTTTAACAGTCACATTTTAAAAGTAACTTACTTTTAAACTTACTAAATGCATCAGTTTAGAGGCGTTCGTGTCCCTGAAATCACAAAGCAGAGCACACAAACGGCTTAGGGTTTCAAACTTGACTTTTTCCCCCATTTCCCAGAATCCCCGGCGCTGCACTGCGTGAGCAACGCGGCGACCTTCGGCCTGAGCGAGGTGGGGCTGAGCCAGCTGGTGGTGGACGGGGTCAAACTGCTGGTCGCCATGGAGAAGAGGCTGGAGGGCGGCGGAGACATCGGCGAGCTCGTTCCCACGCAGAAGTAGATCGAGATGACGATGAGGAGGATGATGATGATGATTGGCTGGAGCCAGGAGGACAACAGAGGCACCGGCCAATCAGATGGAAGCGTGGAACGATTAGCGTCATCCAGCAAACAGTGTTGAATTAGGAAAACTAATAAAAGAGTTGGTGTTTAGTTTACTGTGTGAATATGAGCACCTGAAGAGTTACAGCATGTTTTTAAATATATTAATCACCTTTAAGTTGACAGGTTTTCATTTATAAATGATTTTTTTTCTCATAATTTCGACACCATTTTGACTTTTTCTGAGAAATTTTGACTTTTTCTCCCAATTGCGACTTTTTCTCACATAATTTTGATTTCTCACGATTCTCACAACTGACTTTTTTCACAATTTCGCCTTTTTTTTTTTTTTTTACAATTTTGACTTTTTCTCACATAATTTCGATTTATCTCACCATTTTGACTTTTTCTGAGCATTTCGAACTTTTTTTTAATCCAATTTTGACTTTTTATCACATAATTTCAACTTTTAATCATATAATTTTGACTTTATTTTGTGGCAGAAATGGGTTTCCATACCTATGACAGCAGCTCGTGTAGAAATAAATGTCTTTAAATACGTTTTCAGAGATTTCATGACCCCAAACCTCTTCTGTTTCATCACAAAATGACCCCCCCCCCCCCCCAAAAAAAAGGAGGAAAAAAAGTTGACTTTGTGTGGTTTTTATTCAAAATGTTTGTCATCGATCGCGGCTACACTGGACTTCTGCTACTCTCTCGCGACGAGCCGGTCGGTCACGTGGTACGAGTTATTACCGTCTGGAAGCTGAGGCGAAGGCGAGTTTTCAAGTAAGAGGCTCAGATTTACAGTCTTCCTCAGGTGCCGTGAAGGCAGCAGCGTCCTTCTCTCTCTCCTCCCCCGTCGGACACGTGAGGTTTGCATCGTTTGTTCCCTTCCTGGTTTTCTTCTTCTTTCGTTTAATAAGTGCTAGAAACGTACAAAGTGTTCTCCAGGTCCAGGAGACGGAGAACCATTGCACGGTGGACCCTCTTCCTCCTCCACCCTCCTCTTCCTCCTCCTCTGGACTCTGCACAGACTCGGTGGATTAGTGGGAACAAAAAAAAAATCCCAAATATACAGAAACACTTTAAACCCTCAAACGGCTCGTTTTTCTTTTTCTTTAAACTGACTGCATCGGAAACGCAAAGCAGTGACGTCACAGTCAGACGGCCGTCAGGCGGGACGCGCACAGGAACCTCAGGATGAACCTGGTGACCAGAAACCGAGTGTGTGTGTGTGTGTGTGTGTGTGTGTGTGTGTGTGTGTGTGTGTGTGTATGTCAAAGCCTCACGTCTGATGTCCAACATGATTTCCTCCATTTAAAAAAAATAAAAATAAAAAACGCACAAGAATAATTAAAGGACGAATCTGGTGATTTTCTACATGAACAAAACCAAAAGTGTGTGTGAATGTGTGTGTGTGTGAGTGTGTGTGAGTGTGTGAAAGCCTCACGTTTCATGTCCAACAAATAATTTCCTCACTTAAAAAAAAAGATAATTTTAAAAGACGAAGTTACGAAGCCTTTAAAAAAAATTAAATTAAACACTAAACTAAATATTTGTGCCACAGACGGGAAGCGCAGAGAGATTAGTTGATTATTTAACAAAGAAAAACTAAATATATACATATAGAAAATAACACCAGACTGATCCTTTAGGGTTTGTGATTCCAGCTCGGGGGTTCGATGCTCCGTTCAACAGAAACACGACGTTGTGTCTCACCGTTAAAAAGCTTTTAAAAGAAATAAAGAATGAAGTCAGATTTTCCCGCAAAAAAACCGCGTGGACAGTGTGGACCAAATGAAAAACAGACTGATCAATACTGTACCTGCACATGTTCACCTGGACAGGTTTGATTTTTATACAGCGACAACAAAATAATAAAAAACACACATTCGGTTCTGTCAGCTGGAAATGTGTAAAAAAGAAAAGAGAAGAGGAGTTTTACAGTTTGTGTTTGAACCGCTGACATCGACCAAGAGCTGCAGAATTATTGCCAAAGTATTAACACCAGCCAGCAGGAGGGGGAGGGGTCAGAGGTCAGAGGTCACAGGCGAACAGTCACACTTCAATCCCTCGACTGGAAACTGTGCAACTCAACGGCGCGACTTTAAACTTTTTCGATCTCGCGCGGAGCGGACTGAAGAAAATCCAGACTTAATATTCAGAGCCCAGTTAGTCGAACCGATACGGATCAATAACGTCACAGAGGGTCGCTCACGCTGACGCCGCCATGTCACACGGTGAGGCCACGACTAACCGGAGGCTCCACTCGTTTACTTATTTATTCTTTTGGGGCCAAAAGCTTCAAATGTAAGAAACACATTTGGTGTCAGAATGATGCAAAACAATCGCTGTTAAAATACTAAGAAAATAAACATAACTGAAGGACAAAAGAAACAGCAATGTAACAAGTTACTCACATACATACATATGTATCATACATACATATGTATCATACATAAATATGTATGATACATATGTATGTATCATACATATTTATGTATTGTCCTTGTTTATAGCTGTACGTCAAATTCCTTGCATGTGTTCACATACTTGGCCAATAAAGCTTGATTTGCACGCCCGCACGCACGCACGCACGCACGCACGCACGCACGCACGCCACGCACGCACGCACGCACGCACGCACGCACGCACGGGGAGAGCTGCTCAGGTGCAGCGGCGCTGCGTGTTTCCTGACTGTTCGCCTGCTCCAGATCTCTGTTCGCGACACAAAAAAAAAAAAAAAGAAGAAGAAAAAACAGATCCGGAGACGTTTCCGCGCGCTGGAGACTCTCGTCTCCACATCGACGCACGGCGGCGCCTTCACCATCCGGGCTCACGCGGAAACCCCACAACGCTCATTTAGGTTTTCCTCCACCGTGTGAGCGGCTTCAATCCGCCTGACCTCTTTCCACGAAACGCGACGCGTTGGAGCTCTCGTTTCCAGGTGCTGGAAGCATCTGAAGTGCACGGAGACGCCGATAAACCAACAAAGTCTCGCTCCGGCGGGCAGCGACAGATGGGCACGCCCTCATAGCCCCGGTGTTTGTTCTGGATCTCCTCTGAAGGGGGATGCGGTGGAAGAGGAAGAGGAGGAGGAGGAGAACCACAACCTGCTGAATATCTGCACCGTCAGCTTTAATATTTGGTTTCACTGGCAAACATTTAGTGAGAAACATTAAATAGTAAGTGTGTCGAGTATAATGACGCGTTTCCTCTGAGTCATACAGCAGTTAGCGCGCTGCCGGGCGCGAGGCGGCCGCCGTCGCTCGGTGAGGTGTTCGCCTTCGACCGTGACGGGGGAGGAGGGGGAGGCGAAGGCGGAGAAGCCGTTCACAGCCGGAGCTCGTTGGCCACTTTGGAGGCGATGTTCTTGAAGGCGATGGACGTGCCGGAGATGCGCTTGAAGCGCACGCCGTTGAGCGAGAGGCGGGGCAGCTTGCACACCTCCATCTCCCACTGGACCAGGCTGTCCTGCCGCGCGTCGCCGTGCACGCAGAACAGCGAGTAGCGCTCGCGCTGCTCGTAGTCACAGTTGTTGGCGTCCAGGACCCGGCGGATCTCCTTCATGATGTCGCCCGGCTCCATGGAGGACGTGGTCTTCATGCTCCAGGTGAAGCGCAGCGCGCGCGGCTTGGACTCACGGCCGTCCTCCTTGGGCTCGCCGGACAAACTCCTGCAGGACGCAGACAGACACGCAGCGTTACCCATAAGCCTCTAGGACAGATTTTATACTATTAGAATATATTATATTCCCCCCAAATTTCCCCAAGTGGATTATATTATTGTTCTACTATAAACCAAAACTAACCTCAGAGACAAAACTACAAGCGAGAGAAAATATATATGTTTACCCTTTGTGAGGGTTTCGGCCCACCATCCATCCTTAACATCCATCCTTGACATCCATCATTAACATCCATCCTTCCTTAACATCCATCCTTAACGTCCTTAACATCCATCCACCCATCCATCCTTAACATCCATCCTTAACATTCATCCTTAACATCCATCCTTAACAATCATCCTTAACATCCATCCTTAACATCCATCCTTAACAATCATCCTTAACATCCATCCTTAACATTCATCCTTAACATTCATCCTTAACATCCATCCTTAACATTCATCCTTAACATCCATCCTTAACATCCATCCTTAACATCCATCCATCCTAACATCCATCCATCCTAACATCCATCCTTAACATCCATCCATCCTAACATCCATCCTTAACTTACTTAACATCCTTAACACACATAACATCCATCCTTAACATCCATCCATAACATCCTTAACATCCATCCTTAACATTCATCCTTAACATCCATCCTTAACATTCATCCTTAACATCCATCCTTAACATCCATCCTTAACATCCATCCTTAACATCCATCCTTAACATTCATCCTTAACATTCATCCTTAACATTCATCCTTAACATCCATCCTTAACATCCATCCTTAACATCCATCCTTCTTCAACATCCTGGCTCTTACTGACCTGCGTACAAACTTGGAGGTGATCTTCCCGATGAGGGAGGTGGAGGTGCCGCGGCGGGGCGTGGCCATGGAGGCGGCGGCGTGCGTGGACAGGCTGGGCGAGGCCGGCGGGCCGTTGTAGGTCGCCGGCCGGCGGTCTCGCAGCTGAGCGCCGTGGAAGGTGGAGCGGCTGGAGGAGCCGCGGGGGAAGCGGGTCCGGTCCGGAGTGGCGCTGCTGCTGCTGGTGACGCTGAAGGCGGAGGGGGATGAAGGAGGCAGCTGGGGGGGGCTGGAAGGAGGGAGGGGGGGGGGAAGAGGGGAGGAGAGGAGATGAGACAAGGAGAAAAGAGGAGATGAGAGGAGGAAAGGGGAGGACGGGAGACAAGGGGAGGAGAAGAGGAGAGAAGAGAGGAGGGGAGACAAGGAGAGGGGATGAGAGGAGGTAAGGGGAAACGAGGTGAGGAGAGGAGAGAACAGTAGATGGGAGAGGAGAGGAGAGGAGATGAAGAGAGAGGGGAGAAGAGGAGAGAGGAGAAGACGAGGGGGAAGAGAGAAGAGGAGAGAGGAAGGAAGAGGAGAGGGGAGGAGAGAGGAGAGAAGAGAAGAGGGGATGAGAGGAGATGAGAAGAGGAGAGAAGAGGGGAGAAGAAGGAGGAGGAGAGGGGAGGAGAGAGGAGAAGAGGGGATGAGAGAAGATGAGGAGGGGAGACAAGGAGAGGGGATGAGAGGAGAAGGGGAAATGAGGTGAGAAGAGAAGAGGAGAGAGGAGAGAAGAGGGGGGAGAAGAGGAGATGAGGAGAGAAGAGGGGGGAGAAGAGGAGATGAGGAGAGAAGAGGAGGGAGGAGATGAAGAGAGAGGGGGAAGAGGAGAGAGTAGAAGACGAGGGGGGAAGAGAGAAGAGGAGAGGAGAGAAAAGGAGGGGAGAAGAGAAGAGGAGCGAAGCGGTAAGAAGAGGAGAGGAGAAGATGAGAGGAGCGAAGAGGAGAGGAGAAGACGGGGGAAGAGGAGAGGTCGTTGTAAAAACGTTCGTTCAAACACGATAAACCAGTCCGTCACGTTGAGAGTCTGGACTCACCTCTGGTACTCGGCGTTGTCGTCGATGGGCGGCAGGCAGGACTTCATGGGATGTCCGGACGCCGACATGGACTTCACGTGACGGGGGCGAGCGGACGAGATGGTCGACCCCGGCGACGGGGACGGGGACGCCGCGGGAACCTCAGGGAGACTGAACGGAGACGGAGACGCCCGCGATTTAGAGAACGCCAGGATGCGGTCAATGAAGAAAAAAAAAAAATACATCTCCCAGAATTCCTCTCACCTGCTGTCCTTCCCGTTGGGAACGGCAGACAAGTGGCGCTCTGCGCTCGTCCTCTCAT
This sequence comes from Clinocottus analis, assembly GCF_023055335.1. Classification (NCBI taxonomy): domain Eukaryota; kingdom Metazoa; phylum Chordata; class Actinopteri; order Perciformes; family Cottidae; genus Clinocottus; species Clinocottus analis. Next base: position 301,252 of record NW_027175954.1, on the reverse strand, counting down.
GAACGTACGTGTTCCTCCGCGTTATGTTCTACACACACACACACACACACACACACACACACACACACACACCAATGACGCGACAGTATAAAAGAGATGACTCCGCCCCCTGCAGGCCGGCCGGGTCATCACAGCCCCGACGGGAACATCCTGGTTTTACATCTAGTATCTGTACCAGGATCCGGTTTGAACCAGTATTTAAATCCTCTCACCCCTGAGGCGGTGGCGGACCTCCTGCGGTCTGGAGCCCTGATGGGGGACGCCGGCTCCTCCTTCCTGTCGCTCTCCACGCTGTTGGCGTGACCGCGCTTGGTGTAGGAGACGGGCGGCGGGATGGAGGGCGCCACTGAGACGACACACACGACAACACACAAAACACGCACGGTCAACACTACTCGCACCCCCGGAGCTTTCCGACCATCTCGCTTCGCGGTCTAGACAGCAACTCACCGTGGTCGCTGAACCGCCGCTGCTTCTGATTGGTCGATGCGTTGCGGGAGTGGGCGGGGGACTGACTGGAGCCGTTGAGGTCGCTGCTGGGCCGTGACCTTTGACCCAGGCTGCCGCTGGACAAAGACTCACCGCCTTCGCACTGGAGGAGAGAACCAGAACAGAGGATTCTGGGTTCAAGTTGTTGTTTTATGCCTCCTTTGATGAAGCTAGGCTAACAGTTCCCCCCCGTTTCCAGTCTTTGTGCTAAGCTAGTCCATGATTTGTCTCCGCACTGAACACAAAGCGAGATCCTGGAGGAGTTTGACGCAAACAAACCTCAGCGGGTTTCCTCCCCAGCAGCAGGTATATCGCCGTCACCTCGTTGTACTTCTGGCCGTCCAGCGCCTTCGTCACTTCCTCCTGAGGGAAGCCCATCGTCCCCATCAGCTCTGATTGGTCAGAAAAAAAACACACACGACACGCTCAGCTATGGGATGCTAACCGCGTCCTTCAGCGCGCTGGCATCGTCGTATTCGTCAATTAGGTCACTTAAGTGACGCAGTTCATAAAGTCGGGTGGATTAAAAGATGAAACATGAATGTATTTAATCCACGTGATCAGAAGCCTCCAGATAATAGAGTGACATCATCGAACAAAGAGGATTATGGGACATCCGGAGCAGCATTATCGTCCCGTTTGTGTCCATCTGATCAGTGAGAATTCACATAAATCAAATGCATCATGGGCATGTACCGTGTGTATGTGTGTGTGTGTGTGTGTGTGTCTGTGTGGGTGTGTGTCTGACCGATGCGTTTGACGTCGTTGAAGTCTTGTTCTGGTTCGTTGTACGTCTTCAGCTCCTTCTCGTCGTAGCCGACGTTCATCCATCGATCCTTCATGATTTGCTGGGACACAAACAAACGAGACAGAAGCGGCTTTATTTGAACATTCAGGCGACGTTGTGATACTGGAGGTTTCAGCGTCTACACACACGCACACACACACACACACACACAACACACACAAATGCAGGATAAAAGAGGTGAATGAAGAGGAATCATTTGTTTTTTATGGATCTTTCAGATCCAGCCAATGGAGGAGTGTCTTAAAACCGCCATTCTCTCTATATTGAGTTGCACAGGAAACATGCAAGTTTTAAGTGTTGATTGCTGGGTTGCAGGTTGCTGGTTGCTGGTTGCTGGTTGCTGGTTCTCCCCCCCGGCGCTGGTCTCACCTGCAGGCTGCCTCGTTTCCCCGGGTTGAGCACCAGCAGCTTCTTCAGCAGGTTCTCACAGTCTGTCGACATGTAGAAGGGGATGCGGTACTTTCCTCTGAGAACACGCTCCCTCAGCTCCTACACACACACACACACACACACACACACACACACACACACACACACAAAGTTCATTATTGACCAGTTTGACCAACTAGCGACTGGATTTACTGTGACTGACCTCATTGAATGCAACAGCTGTGCTGTAAATACTGTATTTGTGAATTTTAGCATTTTTTTCAAAGTGTTTCCGTTATTTTGTCCACACCTTGAGGTTCTGCCCGTCGAAGGGCAGCGAGCCGCTGACCAGCGTGTACAGAATCACTCCCAGACTCCAGACGTCCACCTCCGGCCCGTCGTACTTCTTCCCCTAAAGAGTCACAGAACTACATTACCCAGCAGCCCACAGCTTTACACACACACACACACACACACACACACACACACACACACACACACACACACACACACACACACACACACACTTCACTGTCCTCAGGTGCTGCATGTTCACTACATGCTCTCTCATACTCATACACACACACACACACACACACACACACACACACACATGCGCGGATACACGGTGTAAAACATTTAGAAAGATATAAAAAAAATATATAAAAATAAAGATTTAAATAAAAAATATATATAAATTAAAAATTTTAAAAATAAGAAATACAATTTATTTTTTAAATCTATGTATATTTTTTAAATCATCAATAAAACATAATGAAATTAAGTAAAACTACTTTAATGTAATGATGGTGTGCTAAAGGTTACCTTTACAGTTATTAATTATTATATAAATTGACCTTTTTCTTCCCTCCTTTTTATTTTTATTTTCTCTTCTTCTTCTTTTTATTGATTTCTTCTCATCTTTCCTCCCCGGCTGTTTCATCCCATCCAACCTTTCCTCTTTCCTCATTTATTCCCTTCTGTCCACGGATGAAATTTATAAAAAAGTCATAATTATGGCTTTTTCTTTGTGGCGTAAATAGGCTTCCATATCAATATGTCACATTGACTTAATGGAAATATAAATGTAAAGTGACATCTAGAATGACTTCCCGAGCTTTAATGGAACCAGTGAGCCATAAAAAGGGATGAAACAGAGTGCGACCGCGTGCCGCGTGCCGTGCAGGTGTGGTGGGCGGAGCCTGCTGCTCACCTGGAAGAGTTCGGGGGCGGCGTACGGAGGAGATCCGCAGAACGTGTCCAGCTTGCTGCCGAGCGTGAACTCGTTGCTGAAGCCGAAGTCTGCGATCTTTATGTTCATGTCGGCGTCCAGCAGCAGGTTCTCTGCCTGAGAGACGCACACAGGACGCTTCAACAACACTTCAACACTTCACTTAACAACACAAACGTGATGCTTCTACAACGGCAGACAACTCAAGCTTTTATAGTTTTAAGATGCAGGAAAAATTAAAGCAGTTGTGGAGAATTTTCCACTGAAATAAATGAATAAAGACGAGTGGGATCCAGTTATCTATCTATCTATCTATATATCTATCTATCTATCTATCTATCTATATATATATATATATATATATATATATATATATATATATATATATATATAAATAATACATATAAATAATACTATGAAATATCTAAACATTTCATAGTTTTAGCAGCACAAAGACATCAGACTGTAAATAGAGAAAATATTAGTAAAAGTATATAAATTGTAAATATATTCAGTAAAGTAAATATATGAAGTATGTGAAGGACATAAAATAGAAAGAAATAATAGAAAAAGTATAAACACAAGAGCAATTTCACTCAATTTAAAGTCAAGTAGTACACACAGTACACAGTACACACGACTAGTTTAGTACTTTAACTAATACTGTGTAGCAGCAACGTACAAGTACATCTACGAATGATGTGACACGTCTAGTATAACAGTATTATGTATAATATGATAAAGTCATTTTACTTTGTGTTTTGTCTGCATTCACTTAGAAATATAAAATAGTATATAATGTATTAAAGCAGTATAAAATATTACAACAATATAGTACGGGATACACAATATAGTATGTTATATAATATATTATAATACATGATAACTTACTTACACTCTTTTAAATGTTTTACATTTAATCATGCACCATATTGTGTGTGTGTGTGTGTGTGTGTGTGTACCTTGAGGTCCCGGTGTACAATCCTCTTCTGGTGACAGTACTCCACTGCAGACACAATCTGACGCGGTGATAGAAGAAGAAGAACCATTAGAAATCAAAATGAGGTAAAAAATATATATATATATATAAAAAACATTTTGACGCTCCTGTAAAGGATTGCTTGAAAACTGAGCGCTTCTGCAGTTCACAGACGTTATAAATCACAGCAAACGTAAACCAGGACAGAAACCAGGAGGACCGCAGCTCTCCTACAGGCCGTAATGAAACCGCTGTGTTTAATTAGCGGTTTACGCTAATGCGCCACTTAAACCAGAGCGCTCAGCTCGACACTGAGCAGGAGAGGCTGAGCTGCCCGAGAATATTAAATCATCTTCTTCATTGCGGATAAGAGGGACAGGAATAATGGACATAATAATAAAAAAAAAGACATCTCGTAACACACAACAACCCGAATACAGCCTCCACTCGAGGCTGTTAGAAGGTGTTTAATGGTTGTTGATGTGCAGGATGAGTCCAGACGCTCTTTGCTGCATCGCTCTCTCTCTCAACCGTCAAAGAAAATGTCTTCAAAATAAAAGACAACGTTGTTATGCACAGCGCTCAAAACGCTCAAAACCTGCAGCCAGCAGGACAAGTTTCATTTGCACACTTTTGCTCGGTTAACAGAGAGGCCCTGAACGCACCATTAAACAACCGACACGGTGCATTATGGGATATCGAGGACCAGACAGTGTAGTAGATGTAAAATAATATCACCTGGCGAAACTTGGCTCTGGCCTCCTTCTCCTTCATTCGTCCGTGAGCGACCAGGTAGTCAAAGACTTCACCTGTTACACACACACACACACACACACACACACACACACAGACAGGTGAGCAGATAGACAGTTGGACAGACAGACAGGTGAGCAGACACGTCACACCTCCAGCTGAAAAACTCTGAACTATGAAGAGGTTTTATTTCTTTATTACTGCTCATGTCAGAGGTGGAAGTGTTCACACAGGTGGACAGACAGGTGGACAGACAGGTGGACAGACAGGTGGACAGACAGGTGGACAGACAGGTGGACAGACAGGTGGGCGGGTCTTACCTCCGCTGGCGTACTCCATCACCAGGTACAGAGTTTTCTCCGTCTCAATCACCTCAAAAAGCTTCACTGAAAACAACAACAGCATGAGAATATTAAAACCGCCAAATAGTGAGCACGGCTCGACGAGGAGGAGGAAAGAGGAGGAGGAAGAGGAGGTGCGCAAGCTGTTTATGGAGCAGGAGGAGAATGAGGAAGATGAGATGCAGGGGTGAGAGGAGGAAGAGGAAGTAGAAGATGAGCAGGAGGATGAGGAAGAGGAACTGAAAGGGAGGAAGACGAGGAGGAGCAGGATGTGTAGAAACTGTTCAATGAGCAGCAGAGGAGGAAGGAGAAGAAGAAGAAGAAGAGGGGCATGATGGGGTGGAGGAGAGGAGGAAGAAGAGGAGGAGGCGCTGCACTCACCGATGTTGGGGTGGTTGAGGATCTTCATCACGCTGACCTCCCTGAAGAGCTGAAGGGAAGATCAGAGTCAATAAAGCTTCTTTTTGTACATTTTTAAGTGTGACTTCATGCTGCGTTCACGTGATGTGGGAATTTCTGCCGTCTGTCAATTGTAACAGAAATGTATTCAGAGTGCAGCGGTACATCTACTCAAATAGTGTATTTCAGAACACTTTTCAGGTACTTTTACTTTATATTATACTTCTCTACTACATCGAAGAGATGATCTGCAGCGTCAACAGGTCAGAGGTCAGAGGTCAGAGGTCAGAGCGTACCTTCTGCAGACTGGTGGGGTTCAGCTGAGTTTTGTCGATGATCTTAATGGCGACCTGCAGAGAAACATCCAAGTTATTAATATATATATATCAATACATTTAACTCCCCATCAGGTTTGTGTCTTATATTAAAAGACAATTTAATTATTGAAACATCTGGTGACTGAAGGAAAGTCTTCATTTTAAAAAAGGGGCCGAGAGTTCTTGCCCTCAGATAAATGTTTAAAATTGGACGCTGAGAAAACAAACAAAACAACGAGTGTTTAAGTTTTTAGATGCTGCAACGCGACTGGAATCCCAGTTTCCTTTAACTTGTTGTGTAGTTTATTATTTTCTATTGCTGCGTTTCCATCGAGACTTCCTGGAGACTCCAGTGAATTAAATTAAATTAGATACCGCACCTTCCTTGAAAGATTAAAGTGCTGGTAAGATACCCTTTTGCCACCCTAATTTAATTTATCCATAATGTAATATCTGTGTTGCGTTGCTCTCTTCTGTAGATGTTTTACGTGAAGATCTTTTTAGTGCAGTCTCATGCAAACACTGCCACTAAAAAACAGGAGCAATAATGAGAAAATGTAAACTATTGAGATTTATGCGCAGAAGAAAGTCTGCAGAGCGAACGGAAAGTGTTTTACAGGAAAACACTGAGTCAGAGGGATTAGAGCTGCTAGTTTCATTCCGGCTGGAGTCCAAAAAAATGCTTTAAAAGATGATCAATGTGATTAAAAATGGACTGCCGGCTGTAGAGAATCTGCAGAAGCGTCTTCTCTCAGGCCATCCACAGCCCGAGGTCTCCAGGGAGAGGCGGAGCAGCCGATTGGACGGCTCTGAATCGTAAAACGGATCTTAAAATAAGTGGGAAAATGTCTCGCGCACGCACACTCCCTTCTGGCCAATCGGCTCCGAGCTGCTGACGTCCGCGGCATTAATAATTAATCCCGAAGCGTTACGTTTCCAGCAGATTTAACCCCGTCGACGCTCCGCCTGAGCACATGAAAGAGTCTAAAACTGGATCAGAAGGTTTACTTCATACAAGACGGTCCTGGATGCAGATGATGCGGGTTTTTTTCCTCCACGTCAGATTTTAAAGCGCACTTCAGGAACTGAGAATGTGTGGTGGTTCTTGTGTTTTCCCAACAACAAATGTGTGTAGTAATTTTAAAAAAAACAACTCATGATGGGTCAGATATTACTCTTGGTTTATATTCTCATACTTGACAAATACTGAAGGCACCTTAACCCACTGACATGGCCTTTTTAAAGTGATTTTTTGACTAAATTTAGACAACTTTAGCCCCTAAAATTGTCAGATTGTCTCCATCAATCGTAGCTATGAGCTCGTGTTTGACCGGCTGAGGACGAGCATCCGACCGCTGCTTTGCCGCCTCACCTCTCGGCCCGTCAGGGTGTGTTTGGCCAGTTTGACTTTGGCGAAGTTGCCCTTTCCGATGGTCTTCAGCAGTCGGTAGTTGCCGACGTGCGGCTGTTCGTCCGCGATGGACGTCACGGCGCTGCGACATGGCGGCAGACTGTGGCGGCTCGATGATTTGGTGGGTGGGGCCGGCGGCTCGGGGAGGCCGTCTGAAGTCTTTAGCTGGAAGACACACAAAACGGAGACAGTCTAAACATTTAAGCTTGTCCTGAACCACACATTGAACTACACGTTTCCCCTGCGGGTGGTTCCCCACGCAGCCATGGCGTGCCACAGGGAAGCGTACTCGGGCCCTTGCTGTTTCTGACACAGCCGATGTAGTCCAGAAAACATCTGTATGCAGACGATGCCGCTCTTTACTCTGCGAAAATTCAATGTCAGCAAGCCTTAACGAAGGGCGTGTTGTCCTGTGTTCTTGTGGTTTAAAGGGAATTAACTGTCCCTAAACATGAATAGAACAAAATAAATGCTCTTCAGAAGCACTGGAAACTCCCTTGACATTTAATGACTGAGTTTATATCTACGAGCAGGGCTCCGCTTTTCAATCTTCAGGTGGGAAACCGGACTCGTCATCAAATGAGCTTCTGGCTTGGGTCCAATAATAAAGACCCCCAATGGCCGTGAACACGTCCGCTCTCTTTACGCACTTATGTGTGGAACGCATTCGCATCGCAACACAGAGAGCTGCACGCCGTAACACAGACACAGAGGCTGACAGACCTTCGTAAACGGCTGGTATTGACAGAACAAACGTCTCTAATTTGATCTGAGCTCATCAACAGAGTGAAGCGAATCACTGGCGACCGGCCGGCGGCGGCTGTCTGGAGGAACTGGAGCCGAAGGGAAACCGGTCTGACGGCATCTGAAGCAGCTCTACTGTTACACCTCGACGTCGCAGCGCACACGCTGCCGCCCGACACGAGACACCCGCTGAAGAACATGATGTCACGCTCACCGAGAGGGTTTGGTTTTGTCGCGAAGAAGTCGAGCGGCAGATCGGGTGTGGCGAGCGGCCCGGTCACGCCGGGAAATACTTAGCTCTGGAAGTGCGACGACGTTGTGAAGGCTCGCAGGGTTAGTTGGAGAACGACTGTAGCTTTCAAGTGTGTTTACTCAAGTGCTGTACTAGCAGGTGTATATTGTACTTTTTACTCCACTGCATTGGGTAAAGCCTCATACTTCTTCAGCTAAATAAACTCTTTAAAAAAGCCTCTTGGATCAGCTGGAAAATGCATCGTCACAAAGCTGTTTTTCTTTTTCAGAGATTCCCTCAGGACAAAGATACAAACATGTGCAGTGTTTTTACCTTGTAAAGTGCCTCGAGTACCTTTTAAAAGCGTTATAAATGAAGGATTTAAAAACATGCAACATACACATTCATGCACCAGTAATATTAATCCAGAAACATCAAATATAATAAAATAAACAGAGATGATTTTGTACATTTTGCTGATGATTATTTTTACTAGTAAGGTTTTGAATGCAGGGCTTTTTCTTGTAGTGAAGTATTTCTCCCAGTGTGGTATTAATACTTTTACTGAAGTAAAAGATCTGAATACTTCTTCCACCACTGGCTGAAGGAAACGTACTCCTCCCGCTGATCACAGCGACCTCATCGACATGAACTGATTTCACCGTCACTCTTCAGAAGCAGCGAGGTCTTTGGATTCAATCACAGATGAAAACACGTCGCGTTTCCTCCCGTCTGTCTTCTTAGACTAACTAGCTGTCTAAACGGGGACGAGTTCCTCCTGGGGAAGAGCAGCGCAGCAGTTTAAAACAGGAACTTCTTTGTATTTTATGCTTCGGTGTCCAGAGGACAGCAGCTGCAGAAGTCTGCGCCTCATTTGTCGCTCTGTCGTCACCGACCGGAGGCAGGGAACGTTTGTTGTTGGTTAAAATCTCTTTTTTTTAAAGGAAGAAATACAAAAAAAACAGATATATTGTGATTAAAAACAGTATCAATCCCTTTCTCTGCAGTAACTAAACTGATTTAGAGGGACTAGAGAAGGGAAGACACTCGACCTCAGAAAGCTGAAGTGAAACCAGAACTTCCAGGTTCGGCTCCACGGTTACTACAATTACTAAAAAACTCTCTCTGCAACTCCCCAAAACAGATAATCTGACATTCCCTCCCATCATTGGTCATCTGGGAGGAGGTGAGAGAGGCTTTGTGATGATGCATTTTCCATCTGACGCAACAGACAATGAAGTTTCTCAAACAATAATGGTATTTTTCTTTGGAGGGCGACGTCATATAGATTCGGGGCAAAGATGCTCAAAACAGATCATATTATGATTCATGTCAAAGGAATTAAACATTTGCAGAGCAGATGTAGCTCATGAGTGAGCCGCCTCGCTCCCATCTGATCAAACAACCAGAGAAAATGGCGTTGGAGGACTTATTTACTCAAATAAAGACGAAACATGACAATGAACGTTGGTCTTTCCTGATATTTCATGAACTCTAACAGATAAACATGTCGATTTCGGACCCAGTTGCCCGACTGGGCCAGTGATGAAGAGCACAGTACGACATGTGCAAGTTCACAGCTTCTTTTTCCACACATAACCAGAAAGCACAATGCTTTGATCGACTTGAATCTGGCGCCTGAAACGTCCTCTTCTGGACTCAAACCGTTGGTTCGTCGCTGTGCTGAACAGGATGCGTCATGAGGATTTTCACCCGGCCGGCGGCTGCAACAGGCGACGGACACAAGTGAGATATTGTTGCCTCCGAGCCGTCATCCCAACCGGGTCCAACGGCAGCGTCTCACCATTGTGTTGTTATGCCACCGTATTCTACGCATGAAAACTATGTATTATATTTATTAACTAATATATTGACTTCCAAATCAATTCACAATGTAATGTATGGATGATAGATATAAATGTGTATATGTATAAAAAAATTATAAATGAATAAAAATATATATTAAAATAATTGATATTTAAATGAATAAATATAAACACAAATATATTTGAAAAATATATTTTTTTCTCCAATATATTTTTCATATTTTTCCAAAAATATCGTGGAAAAAAATATATAATTTTTTTCCAAGATATTTTTGTTTATATTTATTTATGTAAATGTCAATTATTCTCCAAAACATACATATATAATTATAGAATATATATATATATATATATATATATATAGAAAAAAATACACCGACGTCTGGTACGTCTGGCATGTAAAAGAGTAAATTAGTGCTGAATACAAGAGCATGTTCTTTTTGATATAAAGCAGTTGTTTTTACTTATTATTATTACTAATATACGATATATATAGATATATAGATATATAGATATAGCAGTTGAAGTGGATGTAGCCTACATACGAGACGATATGAAGGTGAACTCTCATGAAGGAAAGTGGTTCCTATCGAGTCCAGAAAGTCAGATAATCTTAAATAATTACAACGTATATCGAGTCTTCCTGTGGTTTAATATCATTCCAGCTGTGTATTATTATTTTGTATTATTTAAATTTAACCCAAAACCATAAATCGCTTACGAAACTAAACAAAAGGAGGGGGGGGGGGGGGGGCGCCCACCGGTGTGTCATCGCTCCTCAAAGTGCATTTAAGGGATTAGAAGATGCTCCATGACACACACACACACACACACACACACACACCCAGGTCAGAGTTCAGGGTCTGGTTTGGGACGATGCATCCGGGTGGAGGTGGACTTCGGTCCCCGTGTGGCTCCACGTCTCCTCGCCGGGGCGGCTGGTGGTTCCACTCCAACTCGGGGTTGGTGTTGGGGAGAGAAATCCCTCAGTAAGCCCGTTTGTTGCCGTTGCGACAGAGAAAGCTTCCACGCAGCTGATGTCACAGCGATTCATCACCGAGGAGATTCTCTGTGTGCGGGGAGAGGAGCTCCATACTCTGGGTGTGATGGACGCGGCGACCGGGGGGTCAAAGGTCACGGCGCCAAAGGGAGGGGAGAAAGGAGGAGGGAGGATGGAGGAGGTTGTCTTTATTGTCTCGGTGACTGTAAAGCTGTCGTGTCACGCTCCAGAGTTGTTGTTGTTTTTTTAAAGTGACTTCTAGAAGAGCACAAGACATCAACCGAAGCCGCTCCTGATATCACATCCTGCAGTGTATTCTGGGAACGATCAATAGTAAACAGACAGCCGGAGCCAGCTGTAGCTGCCCTGTGTGTCTTCACAGAAGTGAAGGGTAACAGATTAGAGGAAACAAAGACGGACAGCGGGGCGTCACCCAGCTGGACTGTAAATTATATTTCAAACAAAACTGTATTTTTTTTTTAAATCGATCACGGCTAAATAATATTTTCCTCTCAGGGTTTGCAGCTCTGCAACAGTTCGCCTCTTAAATTTATAGTTGATCGACTGAAAATCGGAGAATTTACTTGCAGCTTTTATGAGAATATATTTATTGTTTAGGTTATTATTTTTGAAGCAGACACACTAAACAAACATACCAACATATTGCCCCAGGATTTGCATTTCTTTTCATCTTTTTTTTTTTTTTATTAAATCACGTATTTGTGATTTTTTTGTTTAAATGAAAAAAAAAGTCAGCTTTGGTTTGAGGAAAATGCGATTGTGAAATATTGTGATGTATTAAATGAATAAAAAGCAGAATAATCAACACACAACGCCAGCTCTACTTATCTAAATCCTCCCCATCGATATGTGTATGTATATATATTTTATATCTCAATATATAAGCTCTAAGGACACACATAAGGACTTCACAGGGTGACGATGGGGACGTGCACGAGGAGCCTGAGAACAGCTCACTGCTAGCATTCCTGCATTAGCATGACAATAAAGAGGCTGCTTTTACCCAGAATGCCTTCAAGGTCCGTCAGCCTCCGCGGACTCAAACACTCTGTTCACTAGAGGCATAAAAACATCGCGTCGCTCCCCGTGTTTGACGGACGACACGAGAGAGAAAACACCCACAAAAAAACCCCAAAAAACAGCCTGCCAACCAGAAGCTGCAGGTCAACTGCCGTTTGTCCACGAGATCACGGCTAACGGAGTTTCACGGCTAACGGAGTTGCTTAAATTTGCTAAAGTGCAAAAATACTCTTCAGGAAAATGTATCGCTGCCTGTAGTAGATAATCAATAATCAAACAAATATCTCTTCTATTCCTCGGAGGTGAAACACAGCAGCTTTTAGCTTCCTGCTAACATGAGCGTTGCTCTCAGAGAGGCCACAATGCGCCTTTTTTCCGGCCCCTGTATTGATACCTAGGGCTTTAAGTATTGATCGATGCTCGCGTGTTCAATCAATAATCTGTGTGGAAGTGACTTGGATTATTCTTTAATGTGTCGGGCAACATCGGGCCGGATGTAATCATTGTTTTCTTAACTTTGTCTTAAGATAAGTGAAACTAGATATATATGTATTAAATTGTTATTTATTATCCAAAAAAATGTAAAATCTGCAACCTTTTTTTAAAATTTCTTTAAAATGGTATATAAAAAAGTACAGGAATTTACAATTTAACTGCAACTTTTGTTTTATGCTGCAGCAAATAGGTAAATCTTGAAAAGGAATATAAATTCTAGTATACGATGTATGACGTGTACCCAATTCAAGTATTTGAGTCAGCCTGATATCCCATAACGCTTAGTACAAATATTAAAGTACTAAAAGAGACGCCGGCTGTAGTGGATAATCAATGATCAAAGAAAAATACTTCTGCTATGAAACACAGACGCTGTTAGCTTCCTGTTACATGACTGCACGGATACGTTCACCTTCACCTCCAGCAGAGGTGGAGGAAGTACTCTGATTTGGTTGTACTTCACTAAAAGTAGTAATAAAGTGTATAATTAATTACCCTGTAACAAGTTAAAGTACATGTTTAAGTACCGGACACCTGGCTGGGCTACATGAGCTGCTACTGGCACACCACACCTGGATCTGTGGATAAACGGTCAGCAGGAGAGAGTTGCATTGTGGGTAATGTAGTTGCCCAGAACCTGATTCGGCTGCATTGATTTAAATCCTTTTAATTTTTTTAACTGAATATCTTACAGGAGTGCAAGACTTGAATCAGTCTCTAAAGACTATTTTAATACAAATTGATCTGATTTGATGTCAATTAAAGGAGCCCAGAGTTTAAATGGTAGTTTTTGGGGGCCACAGAGTGTTTATTTGGGTGTACTAACCCTTTACTAGCTCCCTCCAGATGCTCCTGAGGCCCTAAACGGGACAGTGGTGAACACCAGGGACCCTGAAGTCACATTGTTTAACACTTAGCAGCCTGAGGCTGTCAGCAGCAGCAGCAGCAGCAGCAAGGAGCCGATCTGCTGAGCCACTGTGGATCAATCAACATGATCACCCAAGAGTAGCTCCTCCCTGGACCAACTGTCACACTTCATCAATATTAAGAAGCAACGGCACGTTATTCACAACGAAACAATTGCGCAAACAACCAATCGTAACCCAATAATGAAACTCTTAATCAATAACGAAAGAGTCAAAACTCCCATCGATAATCAATAACCAGACCTTTTTTTTTTTTTACCTGTTCGGACTCTCTCTCGCTCACCGGGGCCAGGGGCATCCTGCCGGACATCTTCCCCGGCGTCCCTGCGCTGCTTTTTCGGCTGTCTTCAGTCCGGAAGAAGCATCTCCTCCGCCCTTGCCTGCTCTACAGCATCGCGCTCTCTCTCCCCCCGCCCCCCCTTCGGGGAACCAGGCCACCTCGGCGGGGCTCGGCTGCGAGGCTCCGCCGGCCGGAGGTAGAGGGAGGCCGGGGCGTCGGCTACAGGAAGGCCCGCTGTCTGCGTCGGTGCCGGTGGGAGACTTGCATGGAGACAAAAGACAAGAGAAAGAGGGGGAGAGAGAGAGAGAGAGGAAGGGGGGAGGAGAACGAGGGGAAAGAAGAAGAAGAAGAAGAAGAAGAATTGAGAAGTGTAAAAAAAAAAGTAGAAGTCCTTCCTGCCACTTCCAGCGGTTTGTCGGCTCACACAGCAGCACTGCGGAGCTACAAAAAACCCCACATAAAACTATGACGTCAGAGCTCCGCCTCCTCGTCATCCTCGTCGTCATCCTAAATATATCCCAGCATCCTCGGCTGCTTCCTGCAAAACAGACAGAGAGGGGAAAAAAACAAAAAAGGTCGAGTGAAACGCACTCCCTTTTGGGGATTCTGCAGCCTCTCGCAACGGAAGTCTTTTATTTTGAAATATTTGTTGTTTTATTGGCAAATCAGCAGCAACATGAAATACTTCCTTTGAATTAAACTTAAATATAGTCTACATTGTTGAATAAAGTTTATCGGTAGCTTACTTACTTTATTACTCAATTTCAACTGAAACTTCTTCATTTCGAATTAATTATCTGAATGAATTGATAATTTAGGATAGGAATATATAGGCATTATTGATTCTACCAATATTTTTTTGTCTTTCTATTATTATTATAAAATGTATTTTAGTATTGCATAGTGGCTTTGCTTAGTGTGTTGTGATGATGTCATGCTCATTGTCCGGTTAATACTTGTATTTGTGGTTTCTACTGCAGCATGTTTGGCTGCTTCATTGTTCAAATCTTAATAGTTATCTTGATGAACCTGTATTTAACATGTATATCGTCTGTTATACTTAACTTGAATCTGCTCTTAAAACTGCTTCATAATAAAAATAAATCACAAATGACATGACAGTCTCACATTTCACAACATGGGACTTTTATAAAACATCGCCACAACACCACAAGAGACCTTAATGTTTCCTTAATGTAATATTTAATCTATTTAATGTTGATGTAAGTGGAGTGAAGCGTCCTGCAGTGTTTTTCCATCAGAAGCAACATTATAAATATAATTTCTCCGCTTTCATTATTTAAAATTATTTCAGGGTGTTTTTATTTTTCTTACCAGTGAGTATAAAATAACTTGTCTATTCTATGATACATTAGGATAACTAAGCATATTTAATATATTGTAAATAAGTGATATTGTACTTTTCCTTACTACATTCCAAAAAAATCCCTCTATGGTCCTATAATTTCATTTATTTATATAAATATAAATACACACACATACATATATACATACATATTTATTTATTTATATATATACACACACGTGGAGATAACTGTTGTAATTTATATCATATAATTATAAACCAGTATTGTTAACTGTACTGCCATCTGGTGGATCACTGCTCTGTTGCATTCACATTTTAGTGAATTATAATAATGATACATTATATTTATATTGCGCTTTAAGGTACTCGAAGCACTTTACATGGTACAAATAGAAACATCAATACAATCAATTTGAATGTAAGGAGTCATTAAAATCCTGAACGATAAACTCAAGTTAATCTTTCTAATAAGCACAGAGGACGCGTTTAAATCATAACCATTTGTTTCTTAAATTAACGTTGAGACCGTTAAAACTCTTTCTAGTCATTTTCTGTCTTGTTGTGGTCATGTTGTGTCTCTTTCTAGTTATATTCAGCTGCTCTGAGATGATTATTATACTAAATAACCAAACACGTTCCCTCGATTGACTATTTCTGAAAAATAAGTTAAATAAATAATAATAAATCTGTAAAATTGGAAATTTTAAACCATCCACAGTACAATACATTTAAAATAAAGTAGATTTCAAACAGTTAATCCTCCCTCGAGACCTTTATAAATCCCTTTAACTCAGTGAACGGACCCTCTGCAGGCTCTACAAACATCCTCATCAAGAAAGGAACGACACCACTGTGTGTTGTAGGAGTTTGGTTTAATATTGTATTGAAAAATAAATTAACGAAAATAACTTTAAAAGCAACAGAAGACAAAAAAAAAGGAAATTAAAAGAAAAGAAAATCCAGATTATAAACATTCTTTGCCAGCAGGGGGTGGAATCGCAGTGCTCATGTAAGATTAATTTACAAATATATATATATATAAAAAAAAGGAATTTATTAGACATATCCACAAATCACGAAAAGCATTCCTTTACATCCAGTGAGCTGAATCTGGTCTACCACCCAAACCGTTGTTCTTCCAGCTACAAAAAGGTCTAGAAAAATTTATATTTATATATGTATATATTTCATACACATGCCCTTATGTGTGGATGAGGCTGTAGAAAACTGAACTGTACAAAAACAAAAAAAGCACACGGTGGTGATGTTGCAGTGGATGGAATGGTGTTGAAATTAAGAAAATAGGACAAAGCGTCGATGTCTGCAATGAACGTTTCAGTCATCAGTTGCGGATTTTGGCTTTAAAAAGTGTTCGTATTCAATGTGGGCGATGAAATTATTATTATGTGCGTGTGTGTGTGTGTGTGTGTTTTACTAAACGGCTTCTGGTGCTTTAAAAACAAGACGAGGCGGTTCAAAAGTCAGATTTGTCAGGAGGAAGATAAGAGACGAGGAATGACGCTCAATTTAAATAACAGATTTAAATAGAGAAAGAAAACCAAAAAGAAAAAAAAGAAAAAGGTCTCAGCTGAATCGGCCTGAAAAGGAACACATTTAAAAAGCTTTACTCGCTGAAACGCTGGCAGTCAGACCATCATCATCATCATCATCATCATCTCCCAAAATAGGAATCCAGAGATCATTCTCGAGGAATAGTTCATCCGTTTCTTTTAGAGGGGGCGATCAGAGATCAATATACATCAAAGTACAGTAAGTTGGAGCCGTGGCGGAAGGATATCCCGCCGAGAAATAGTTCCCAAATCGTCCGACCTCCAGACGCGAGATCCAGCGTAACATCTCCCTGAAATATGTAACTTTTAAGGCTAAACTATAAAAAAAATTTTAAAAAAAGGATGAAAAAAAGAAGTTTTAATACTGAAACGCATGATCATGTCACTGAAAAGAACGACTAATCAAGATAAAGTCAACATTTAGCTTGCTACTTCAAAGGGTCAGCTGGTTTTTTGGGGGGTAAATTTAGCTTATTATCCTCTCAGCCCCGCTCTCACAGAACCAGACAAACTCGTGGACGTCCGGGGTTTTAAACAGCGACTGTCATGATTTATTTGAAATGATCACGATTAGCGTCAAAGCCACGTAGCTTTGTGTTCTAACGCATGTAAATATGTATATATATAAAAAGTTATATTATAGCAAATTCACAGGGGATTGAAAGGACAACGCACGTCATTTCTGTACTTACATAGTCAGTATTTAAAAAGACGAAACGTGAAATCACTTAAACCAGAAGAGGTAACGAGTAATGCTAAGCTAACGTTTACCCTGTGAGCTTTTCGACTGTTTCACGTGATCCGACACCACGGAGGTCACGTGAAGAAAGACCGCGAGGGGTAAAGGTTGGACGCTCCAGGAAGAGCTCGCCGTGAACGATTTGACATAAAATACTTGGTGGAGAGGTAAAACTCCTCGCTCCATGACTTCCTGACCGCGGGGCCAAAGAAGCTGAAGAGCTGAAGGCGGCGTCCTCACGTGGAGGCGTGCGAGTGGCGCCCACAACACCAGTCTAACGGTGCAACACACACACACACACACACACACACACACACACACACACACACACACACACACACACACACACACACACACACACACACACACACACACACACACACACACACACACACACACACACACACACACACACACTAATGTAGAGGAGCGTCCACGAGTTTTGGGATTCTGGGTGAGCAAGAAAAACTGTAACATTTCCCCCCGAAACCGAACCGTTTATTTTGTTTTTTAAAGTCCTAAAAATCGGTGTTTTCCGCTCGGTCCTACGAGTAAAGCTGTAAACTTTGGTCGTGACTCCTCCTCGTGATGCCGCCCAGCGACAGAAACGACCAGAAGGGAGGAGCAGGAGGAGGAGGAGGGGAACCGTGAGGAGGGTCTGTGGTCATGCTCTTCATTCATACGTTCACATAAATGACTCTCACTCACACACACACACACACACTTGGGATGACACTCAGTGATTGAATAATGGCCCCTCCCACCAATAAATACCTTAACCCCGCCCACTGACAAAATAAAAATAAAAAATACGTCACGCTGCTTCGTCCGGAGTCTACGGCGAGTCCTTAAACCTACAGCCGGCACGGCGAGGAACCGTCATCTACGGTCTGAGAACAAAAGGCTCGTTTACGCGGCTCACACCGTTCCTAAAAAAAAAAAAAATGTTTGTTTCAAAACTTGAGCAGAGAGTGAGGGAGAGAGAGAGGAGGAATAAACGAGACGGGAACGAGACGGAGTGCTGCTAGTTTTTCTTCTTGACGTTGTTGTTGGAGGCGAGCCGCGGCCGCGGCGCCGGGATCAGGTTCCCCAACGGGACTCGACTCCGGGCCACTTCGAAGAGTTTGGAGAGAATCTGGAGGAGGAAGAGGAGGAAGAGGAGGTCAGGTAATACAAATTATTATTCATCACCAACTAAACTTTCTTCACAGTTTTGTAAACACTGCAGTTATGCAGATGACACCGTTTTATCTCGTATATAAATAATGATTTGCAGCATTTCTATTGCGCAATCCACAAGCCAGATGTGTTAGATAAATAATTTAAAATAGTCTTAATATATTACCGCCCTATGTATAGTGCTTCTTGAATATTTTCTCTTATTATACCGTTTTTATTTCCTAGACTGCACAAGAATTCCAACGTGTTCAACAACCTTGAACCTTTAAAATCGTTCGATGGATCTTTCTCCCGCAACTGGACCAAACTGAGGGACTTTGAACAGTTTTATTAAACGTACCTTTCGTGGAGTCCTCTGGAGGCATTGAGAGAGAGGAAACAAAAGAGGAAGGATTAGAGGAAGAGGAGGATGAAAATGAGAAGGTGAAGGACGGCAGAAATGTGTTGAAGTGAATCGAGCATCAGCAGAGTCTCAACCACCAGTTAAAGTTTCCTTTAGTTACTTTTTTTTTAGGAGAGCAGAACAAGGACGCTTAAGGAAAAACTAAAGAGTTATTTTACTAAATGTAAGTTTTTTTCCCCTCCAAAGTTGAGTTGGTTTGTAATCTTTTAATGCCTGTTAATTATTATTAAACGTTATTAGTCTGACGAATGTTACAGAACTTCTCTTTCATTACAAAAACAATTAAATGAAGCAGAGTCGAATTAACTGAATTTACTGCAAGAAGATGGAGAAATTTGACCACACACACACACACACACACACACACACACACACACACGGGGGAAAAACAAAAAAAATCGATACAGCACAGTATCGCGATATTTTGCGTGGCGATAATGGATCGATACATGAAAGCCGAGTATCGACGTTTCATTTATTCAATTCTTGACTTCTTGGTTCTGGAATAGTGAAATCAATTTGTTTTTTGTTGACAAAGTTTTCCTTTGGGGACAATTTGCGTTTGAAAAAAAAAAGGCAATACGTTGCAATACTCAACGCATCGTGATAATATCGTATCGTGGGACCTGTGGTGATTCCTACCCCAAACAGACAGACACACACACACACACACACACACACACACACACACACACACACACACACACACACACACACAGACACACAACCCCCTCACCTGTTCCCAGAGGGTCTCGGCCACCCGGTCGATGACTCCTCCGACCTCGCGGAACTCTCCGGAGTACTTGACGTACGCCCAGATGCAGAGCGCCGTCAGCGCCACGCCCATCACCAGGTTGCACAGCGCGGCCACCGAGTTGATGCCCACGAAGCCCGTGACCATGGACGCCACGTACATCACGAACATGACCACGAACAGCGTGGCGGGCGTCCGCGCGGCGAAGAAGATGTTCTTGCCGTCGTTGTGCTTGCAGAAGTTGGCGTAGACGGCGTCGAGCTCCGCCTCCAGCTGCTCCTGGTAGCGCCGGCAGAAGTCCTCGCCGCCCATCTTCTTCACCGAGCGGAAGTGCCGCACCGACGCCTGCCGCTGCTCCGCGTGGCGCCGCTCCAGCTCTGCCGGGTTGATGTAGGGTTTGTCGCCGCCGCAGACCTGCGGGCGGCGCAAGAGGAAAAACAAAAAAATAAAATAATCTGGAAGTATTTCATTAACCAGATCCTGGCTCTCAGACATCCTCCGTGTGATGCGTTACCTGCTCCATGCTTTTGTTGTACAAGTCTTTGGCGCCCGCTACAGCTGCAAGGTTATTGGCTTCAGCTGTTGCCTAGGCAACAGATAACAACAGATGAAGTTTAGAGTCAAGATTGAGAAATCAACACATCACTCTTTTTTTTTAACGAAAACTGAGATCTGCACCGTTCTCCTCTAATGGAAATACGGTTGTTAGTAGTATATCCTGTGTTTGTAGTAAATACACATACATGTATAATTGATAGTGTGTGTGTGTGTGTGTGTGTGTGTGTGTGTGTGTGTGTGTGTGTGTGTGTGTGTGTGTGTGTGTGTCTTGACCCATTCAGAAGGTTTGAAACAGTGAGAACAATTTAAAAAACTGTTTTGAGATTTAAAAAAGAGGATGCACTGAATCTGTTTTTTGGATTAAATGTCATGATGCAAAACTGTCCAGCAGGCGGCGCTGTTCCACAGCAACATTATCTTCCATCTATTGTGTGTGTGTGTGAGTGTGTGTGTGTGTGTGTGTGTGTGTGAGCTGACCTGCAGCATGGACTTGGGGTGAGGAAGCTCCTCTCCCTGGTAGATCTTCATGTAAGCCTGAGAACAAAACGGACAGATGAGAAACATTCACAAAGACGAACTTCAAAAGATAACAGGAGCCTCAGTAAAGAGAGAAAAACTATGGATGAGAAAGACAAAACACTCCCAACTCAAGGTCCACTTACTCGCTTTTTTCTAGAACTTTCGATCAGGATTTAAGAACCGGAGGAACAGCTAAAACGTATTCTCTCATCTTGTCTAGTAAACTGTCATCGTCTTCCCTCTTTTGTAGAACGAGACTCACATTGTTCAGGCGTCTCACTGCCTAAATGTTCCTTAAAAGTAGCGTTCATTTCAAGGATTTATTTGCATTTCTTGTGGACATTTAATGTTTTATTTATCTGGGACTTTTTTTTTAAATGATGCCATTGTTTGGTAAAGTGTGGTGATGTCACAGGTGCAAGCGCCACAGATCTTAACTCACTTTGAAGTAGTGCAGCAGCTCTCTGCAGGTGATTTTCACTCCTCCGATCTCTTTTTCCACCAGGTTTTCTGGCGAGAGCAACGTCGGAACGAGGTTCACCAGCTCCTTCTTGAACTCCTCGTCGATATCTGAGGCACACGAAGCACACACACACAGAGACACACATGCGCGTCACAAAGCCGGACTTGTTTTTGACCGGATCGTTCGTGTCTCTGCGTTCGGGTTTCTCACCTCGGAGCCGCCCGTCAAAGGTTGGGTTGGTGGCCACCTTGAGGCCGGGGTGAGGCAGCAGGAAGCAGCCGATGTTGGAGAAGCACGAGTGGATGTGTTTCCTGACGTTCTGCAGCTCCTCGTGTTGGTTCTGCTTCACCTGATCACAGACGGGAACGCGTCATTCGGTCCACGGAGACGTTAAAGCCCGCGAGCGGTTCTATAGTTAAGCTCCGGGGCCTTTTGGAACAAACCAGAAACCAACCTGCAGCCGCTTCTCCAGGAAGCTCAGGCCTCCCTCCAGGCCGTACGGATGCTCGTACGGGTAACTCCAGTCTCTGATCAGGAACATCAGACTCTGAACAGAGGGACACATGCAGCTTATTGATCCGGGATCCACTACATTCAAAATAAATATATTAAAAAGATAAAGAACATTTATTGCAAAAGTATTCCAGTTCCTATGAAAGCACATTTCCACCACAAAAAAAGATTAAAAAGTCATGATTTCTTCTTTTTTTTGTCGTTCCTTTTTTTTTTGCGGAAATGGGCTTCCAGAAGTTTCAGATTTTGTTTGCAACACAAATAAGTTGCACAAACATAAGCAGTACTTTGAAGTGGGGGTAGCATGAGATACTTAGTCGTGTAAGCTGTATTACCAAAATAGATGGCAGTAAGCACACAAATTATACTAAATAAATAACTAATATCAACAATATTTCAAATATTTATCTTTCCAACGAGGATCTGAAGCGGTTATCTTTGCTCTCTTTGCCCGACGGCAAAGTAAAGCCGTGAAAATATCTAAAATATAGCACTTAAAAATTAAAAAAATAAATAAAATCAAACTCCTTTGCTTCTGTGCTGGTTCCTCCACACTGGGAGCGCGTTGACTGCCATCTAGTGGAGATGATATGACACCGACGACAGAGGACCTCACACAACCCCAATAATCTGCACTGTCCCTTTAAGACGGAGCGTCTAAAAACAGCTCACAAGAGTGACGTTACCGAGCTCGAGCCAATTGATCCGTTTCTTCAAACTGAAAAAAATATGCCACCAAAAATATATAATTTAGTCCTTCGAGGACTGAAGTTTAAATCTTTTTACGTGTCAGAAGGTAATCCACGTTTCTAAAAATCAAACTGAACATTAAGAGGACCGGGGACGCGGTGAGCAGATCCCACCTGGAAGGGTTTCTCGTAGACTTCCTCCATGGCGAGTCGTCCGTACTCCGTGAAGAGCTGAGGAGAGAAAAACAACCGGCCACTTAAAATCTAATCGGGCTTCACAACGTGGACATGAAGCTCAATTAGTGTGGGACAAATGTGTGTGTGTGTGTGTGTGTCTTTCTGATTCATCCGGTCTGTGAAAGCTTTTCCATTTGCTGCTCTAAACACTTTTAGTAATTTGTGCTGCTGCGGATATGAAGATTTGATTGTATTTATATATATTAAATAAAGAAAAGAGAGAAATTAAAAGCTGGTTTGAAGTTGTGTTGCTTCTTCTTTGTCTGCACCCGTTTTTAAATTATACATATTTCCAAAAAAATAAAAATAATCCAGCCTCAATAATATAAAATCCAATAGAGCCCGCCCTCACTGTTTGATTGACAGGCATCTCTGGGGAGGCGTGACATTGTGAACTTTCCACTGAGAGGTAGACTTCCTGCCACACAAGGCAGAAGGTCTGCTGCTGGGTTCAGTTCAGAGTTAATCCTGACCCGAACACATCTCAAGACACCCGATATGGAGCTGTTCCCTCACAAGACGCCGCAGTTTAATCTGTGGGGACTAGGAATCACAAGACAGCTGCTCTGAAAGGCCGGACAGCGAGAGCACTCAAGAGGCCTTGTCAGTCAGAGGGGGAAGGAATTAAATATTAACAACTGACCTAAACTGGACAAACGGGATCGTTTGTAAGGAAAAAAAAATAAAAAAATCATGGAGGCAGCTTTGATAGAGGTGGTGCATTTTATGAGGTTTGGATCACAGAGTTCCTTCCTTCCTTCCTCCCTTCCTTCCTCCCTTCCTTCCTTCCTATCTATTGTTTTCTCCTCGTTTGCGTGAGCCGTTCATAAAAAACAACGTCTGCAGACCGATGACTGACCTGGAGGTGCTGGAGGTCGTCTTCCTGGACGTTCTGAGACAGGTTGTACACCTGAAACGCACAACAGACCCCGTCATTCACTCGGTGTCGTCGCACCGAGACTTTTCACCACTTTTTTTTATTTTTAAAAAAGGCCCGGATCACGACTCAGAACCTCAGGGTGGCGGCTGACCTGAACAGAGCTGGTCATGGTGCTCAGGGCGAACAGGGTGGCGCAGTCTTTGATGGTCGACTGGCTGTCGAACGCCCCCTGTGTGTCGATGAGCAGAACTGCAACCTGCAACAACAACAACAACAACCAATTCATCCCAGCATGTCAAAATCTACAAGTTACGTAATCGTAGGCGTTCGGGAAGCCGCTTGCTCGGGCTCTCGGCCCGCGGACCGACCTTGCAGCCGTCTGGTTTCTCCACCACGAACACCTTGCTCCAGGCCAGGATGCCCGTGGTCTCCCGCTCGCAGCCGCCTCGCCAGGTGAAGCCCGTCAGAGGCTCCTCCTCGCCGCCGACCCACGAGTCCGACTGGACGGAGACGAGAGAGAAGAAGAAGAGGAAGGACAGCTCGTTGTCAGTACAACCACATTCAGATTGTAGCCTCAAATCCAGATTAAAACAACATGTAGAGAGAACGTGTGATGAACATTCAGGAGATTTTGTTTGATTTTATTACTTTCTATCTATCTAGTAGGAGAGAGTAATATTACATCATAGTCTATGACAATATATTTGATCCCGTTATCAATACACATCAGACTATAGATCATTTTCTAGTAGATTGATGATCTACAAAATACAACCCCCTCGCCTCCCCAAAAAAAAGTCTGGTTTTACTGTAATTCAGTAAATCAAATAACAAATAAAGATAGTTTATCATATTAAAGCAGAATGCTATCATAAATTCACTGATTTGCAACATGACAAATAATACAAACAAATAAATTGGAAAAAAGGTTCAACTTCTGTGGCAATAAAAGGAAAAATGTGACAGTTGACGAATGTTGATCTCATGAACTGCGTCGTCATCTTCAACCACGCCTTATGATTAATAACAAACGCGTAGTCATCACTTTACGCGTGAAAAGCCTTCTCTACGACGTAATCCCAGTCCCACTCCATGACACCTGTGTAAAAAAAAAAAAAAAAAGCGGCTGTACCGTGACTTGACCTGTGTGGGCGGGGCTTATTCTACGCATAAAGATGGACTTTATGTGTGGAATAAGCAGCAGTGACCCTCTGCGGAGGCCCGGGCCACAGAGCCGCCATTGTGTCGGCCTAAAATCCTCTTTATGGCCTCATGAAACCCTCCAGAATGTTCCTCGGCGCTTACCGTAGATTAACCCGGTAGATTAGCTCTGAACCGGGTCACCGTTTCACAAACAGAAACGGGGGCTTTTTCATGCCGAGACGTGGAATATCACGCAGCAAATATGTTTGTTTCTCAGCCAAAAAGGAGTTACAATAAAATCATTGTCATCGATTTTTGACATTGACAAACTTCTACCGATCCTGTTGATATCTAATCAAAACCTTACTGGACAAATAACCAAGATTCACTCTAAAAATACACGACTGTCAAGATTAGACTGTCTTTTAATAGCTCCTGAAACACTGGAGACAGACAAACAACAACAACACGGTCTGATATCAGCATCTAATCTAATTATCAGACGGGTGAGGCCTGCTGGAACAGCAATCCTTTAGAACCTGAAGATCCATCTGCAACGCAGGGAAACACGACGGAAAATGAGAGAAAACAATCCCGACATGAGGAGCACGAGCATGTTGCTCACTCGCATGATGTGCAAACAGGTTGTATGTGGCTTAGTTTCAGCTGAACTCAAGAGGGAGGTCTGTAGATTAAGTCTCACATTGTGCCACAAAAGAACTCTTAATGTTGGATTAAAATACTTCAAAACATATATTTGTGGGCCTCTTTAAAATGATTTAGATACTTTGACAGCTGAGAAGTTCTCATCGAGTTATGATAGTTACTGAACTTGCCCGTCGACATATTGGCCCCACATGACAACTGAGCTGACTCCGCCCCCTGATGAAGAATGTAGATACAGTTTTAAGGCCTCGAGTTGGGATTGTTTCGTCACACAACTCCGTCGAGGAAGAGTTTAAAAGCGTGACTGAAATCACTGCGTGGTCACGAGTGTCGCTCGTGACACTTTAGGTTAGATTGCAGAGAAAAAAATGCTGTTTAACATCCAACTAGAAGAATCCGACCCATTCAGAAGGTTTTATTGATGATTAAATAAATAAAAAAATATAATATATATGCACACATATATACACATATATATATATATACATACATATACACACACACACACACACACACACATATAATGTTTATTGTTTTTATTTATATCAATTTTTAATTTATATCTTTCTAAATGTTTTACATTTAGTGTGTGTGTGAGAGAGAGAGAGTCGGGATATATAGAAACTCACTGGTGATATTTGAACCAATTTAAAATATTACCTATAAAAATCAAGAAATTCTCAAAAAAAAAGTCAACTGGATTTCTATTAACTGAATTTGGCTCCAGTTTCAGGTAGATTTTATTACTTTTATTGTGTATTTATACAAGTACAAAGAGCTACGTGAAACCAGAGTCGAACTCCATGTGTATTCTTCTATTAGGAACATTTTCATGTTCATAAACAGGACACGAGCGCTGCGTCCCGGCGGTTTACCTGTTTGTACATGAAGCGCAGCATGAAGTCCAGCAGGAAGGACTTGCCCTTGCGGAAAGCTCCGGCCACGGAGACGACGACCACGTGGAGGTCCTGCACCTCCTCCTGCAGCAGCAGCCGCTCCAGCGCCTCCTCGTGCAGCGAGAACGAGTGCTCCTCCTCGTCCGCCTCCACGATCTGCACCGGCCGGGCCCCGCCGACCTCTTCCAGCAGGTCGTCTTCCTCCTCCTCTTCTTCTTCGTCCTCCCCGCGTCTCATCTGGGATGAGTCGGATTCAAACCTGTGGCCGCCTGAAAGAGAAAGCCGCGGTTTAGAGTTTGAACAATACAGAGAGAACGTGGCGGCGCTACGCTAACATTTTGTGAAATCTGTGTGTAAACAGTAAAGTGATAAAATGTAGTATTTAAACTAACAATGAGGATTCAAAACAGTAAATCTTAAATGACTGAAATGAATGAGAGCCAATAGTTTGATTAAAAGAATAAACATTATATAGATGCCTGTATGTACGCTGCTTATATTTTGAGCGTTTTTCTTTTAAAAGCATGTTAATTATTTCAAACTTGGCGTAAATGAACATCATGAACACATGAATACAACACATTTACATCACTTTCCAAAACTTTTGGGATTTTATTTTTTCAAAGAATTATTCCAGGCCTAGAAAATAACCATTTTCCATGACCGTACGAAACCCTGTCTAAAGAAAACATTTCCATAAGCCGTGTGCTTAAGAGTGGACGTGGTTTTCTCTCTCGATGGCCGACTTCCCCTTCAGGGATCAATAAACTCTGATGTTCAGGAGCGACAGCGCTTGTTGGGACGGGGAAGAGAAAAGTTTCCTCCTCCAGTTAGTGAAGCATCACATGAGAGGAAGGAATCACCGCCATTACAGGACGGCCGAGCTGGCTGGAAGCTTTACAGTAAATAGACGGAGCCGTCGGTCAGTGTTTCATCCGTCCGCTCTCCTTGTATGGCCGCAGCTACACTTCACTGGCCAACAGGAAATCTGGGTATTTCAGGAAGATTACCCATCTGACTCTTTTCCGATGCTTCTCTATGTCTCTCGCTCTTTGGTCTAAAACGAGATGCAAAGGTTTGCGTAAATACTGCAACGTTTTTCATTGCAGGAAAAAAACGACAAAGTCGCTGGCGTTTCAGTTTCCGGGGGGACCCGTGACCTCGCGCTTACGTGACAGCGCTTACTCAGACGCTGTGTCTTGTGATTGCACATCCAGAGCACCCCCCCCCAACCCCGAGCATCCTCGTGGGAAGAAGAGTCTTCATTGAGGTCAGCGTTGAGGTGGGGGGGGGGGCATGTGAGGCGACACTCTGCAGGCGTCGACAGTGATCCGCAAGCAAGCGCCTCGCTGGTTTAAATACACACTCGCATCATCTGGAGGAAAGGATGTAAATAATGTACACGCCAACATAAAAAAGAAACTGTTCGGGGACGTCTTTTGGATGAGTTGTACTTTAACTGAGGCTTTTAAGAAGACCAGTGATCCGGTAAATTCAATGTCCCAATGTTCTCTCTGGTGAGCACATGAGCTGCCTGAGGATAAATACTTCCACAGTGTAGCGCCGAGATGGAGTGTAAAGCGGAAACCGGCTTAAACTTTTTCCTTTTGCGATGTAGGCCGCGATGATGTTGACGAACGCGACCTCGCAATGTGTCAGACTTAAAGACACGTACTTCCTTCAACGCGTCATAGCTACGCCTGCTTGTGGGAAGATCTCATGGTCATGCCTCAAGTTAAGACTGCTTTTTTTTTTATTTAATCAAAATACCATCTTCTTAAGCCTCTGGCAAGATCGTTCAACATTCCTCAACTAGCAATGGTACATACTCATTGGTGAATAAGCATTTTTTTTTCCTCCCGCTTATCAAAACAGGCCAAGCCGATCAGTGGATTCCTGTCTCGTCATTTCACACTAGTTAGCTTCCTTATAACAGAGATCAAGTCACCCCCCTGTCATCAGTTACTGTAACATCAGGCTACCCCCGTCGGCAGAGGACTCTGGTCTGGGTTTCTGCTCAAATGCCTGTTATTAAAAGTGCTTGAGCGCTGAACGGGACCGCCAGCAGCAGTCTGGTACGCCTGCATTCAGCAACTTTTACTTTAACGAGGCAAAACTGCAGTTTGGAGTTGGAGTCTTAAAACGAACAATAACTATCTCAGTACTGTTCAGAGACATTAATGACTCCTCTTCAAGGAAAGGAAAACATGTCCCACAACATTGGATCCGACAGGCGGTCCTACTGCTACTGATGCTCGTGTAAGAAGAGACATTACACAACAAACTCCTTTCACAAATTTGCTAGTTTAAGGCTGATGTGGCTTGTTGAAAAGAAAAAAAAGCCCAGGCCTCGTCAGAGATCTACAACAACAATTTAAGCCCCAAGACTATCAATTTTGATTTGGCATACAATAACAGAGCCGTAAACGACGGTGTACGTGTCCATATCGAGAGGGAGAGTTGGAGACTTCTTAAAAGGGAGCTCAAAATGTGAATCTGGAACAAGAGGATAACTCCACCGGCACAGTTATGTATACACCACATGGCTTAGTTTTTGCCCCACTTTGGTCTTAGCACATAGTGTGCAGTTCTCCACACAAAGCTCAGTGGAGCTCTGTGCAGCTGCAACAACACAAGCAGCAGCACCTGCTTTGTGTAGATCCAAACACTGTTCACCCTTGTAAACCTCATACACATGTTTTCATCCGCTTTAAAAACGGATCAACAGCACGAGAGGCTTCCTCCCTCGTCATCCAGCGTGTGGGCCAACTCGCATGCAAGACCCAGCGCACGGGGATATCTCACCAGTTACTTCGTTGTGATGGAGCTTAGTCAGCCTCAGATACTGAACTGTGGTATAAATGCCACGATAACAGGATGGAGGAAGATAGAGTTGGACGGCTAGCAGCTAGCAAGAGTCTACGTGTCCCAAATACACAGTCGCTGCCCTGACAGCTGGTCACAACGCGCCATATCGCCGCACGTCAAAGTTAAAAAAAAATAGCCAATTTAATATTGTTTCTCGGAGAAAAAAACCTAAGCCGAATTAAAAATCGTGACTAATAATCATTAAATAGAGCCGATTTAAGGGTGACAGTATTAACCCTTGCCCACAGGAGATGGAAGTTAGCTTAACTGGTCGATTTCTTTAATGGAGTTCGGCGTAAGAGAGTCCACTTGGCTTATCTCACAGCTTATTTTTACAAGCATGCCTTGTAAAACACAGTTTATCCCCGACCCTACCCCCTACCCCCCACCACGCACACGCACACACACACACACACACACACACACACACACACACACCTGTGATGTGCGCTAACCTAAATTAGATTAACACCTCAATGGAAGTTAGCTTGCCTCGCGCCGTTACCTGCGACCAGGCCGCTGTCACAACGACGTTTTTAAATATGTTACCGCTCGCGACGCGGTGATTTCGCCGCGGGACGCGATTATTCGACAAAAGCACAGCGTTGCCCCGCCGTGTCGTTCCCGTGGCCCCCTCCATCCACACGGCGGTGGACTAAAGGGGACCCACGTATTCAGAAACTCGCCACCCGCCGTCGCCTGTCGCGTCGGTTGCAACGTCTTCATCCCTTTCGGCGTACGTTTGGTTACCTTCTTTGAAGATGCTGTTTTTGTGATTCCGCCGCTTCAACCTGTTCTCCTCCGCCGCCATCTTTCTCGATAGCGGCTATAGCACTGTCCTGACGTCACGGAACTCTGAGCTGCGGCGGTGTCCGCGCGGTCGTAAAGTACGGTGACGAAGCCACGCCCCCATCCGTTGATGCTTGCCCCCATACAAGAACATCAAGTATTGCTATAAAGTACACATTATTAGAGTATTTCCATTTTTTTGCGACTTCATACTTCAACTCCACTGCATATAAGTGGGAAATATTGTACTTTTCCCTCCACTACATCTGTCTGACAGCTGAGGTTACTTGTCACATTAGTTTTTCACCCCCTTCCCTGCAGTGTAAACCACATGTCCATCTGTTGATATTAATTGGTTGTGAT
Source organism: Clinocottus analis (assembly GCF_023055335.1). Classification (NCBI taxonomy): domain Eukaryota; kingdom Metazoa; phylum Chordata; class Actinopteri; order Perciformes; family Cottidae; genus Clinocottus; species Clinocottus analis. The sequence continues at coordinate 271,054 of NW_027175954.1, read as the reverse complement.
AAGCTGAAGGTTGTTACTCTGATGGATCAACTTTTAAAGCTTTTAAACTGTTTAAAAAGCCTCTTGGATTAGCTGGAAAATGCATTGTCACAAAGAGTTCACTAAAAGTTGACGTTGTAAAGGTGGTTCTCACAGTACAAACATATTATCTTATTGAATATGATGCGTTGCAATAGATTAAACAACTCTTCAGTGCGTAAAGGAGTTAAAAAGCAGAACCGTCAACATCTAAATCAGTAAAAATGCCATATACATATTGATGTAACTCACACTAACACACTGTTAACTTTTCACCGCACAATGAATACTTCTACTTTTTATACTTTATTTACATTTTAATGATAACACAAGTAAGGGTTTGAATGCAGGGCTTTTAGTTGTGGAGTATTTTCACAGTGTGTTATGATGTTCAGCTGCTTAATTAAAAGAGTCAATCATCCATTTTTATTAAAAAAATAACCATCTGTGTAAATTTCTGTCTAGTTCAGATGTCTCTACCTGATATCAGACAAATTTTCTCTCTTTTTTTAGCTCTGTTTTTGGTCTCCACCTACTCCTGAGGGAAATATCATGTCGTTTTAGCTGCTAAATGCTCCACTGTGTTCACTAGTCTCTTTGTGTCTGCAGGTTTATCAGAAAACAGCAGCCTGCTGCTGCTGCTTGAAACAACACTGATTACCAAAACAGTAAAGTTGTAGATTATGGAACAATAAAAATGTGTTGAAATAGGCCTGACGGTAAATGTGCTGCAAAAACTAGGAGCTAAAAAAGGTTTAAAAGCTTATAAAGCTGAAGGTTCTGCAGAGTCAGTTGATAATTCTTTCTGGACCTTTTACATTAAACAAATAATGCGTTACTGTAGCTTTAAATATGGATATTGATTGTACGTTCAATTTAGATGGACAATTGTTTTATTCTCAGATACTGAAGCTACAATCATATGATTTAAAAATATTTCTCCAGATTTTTAAAGTTATGTGTTCGACATGTGTTCTCATATCTTTTTTAATATTTTATGTATTTTGATGATACAAGTTGTGCTGAAACTGCAAACCAGACCTAATTCAGCCTGAATGGCAGGACTTGTTGTTGAAACCTTGTGACTCTTCTGCAGGAGAAACAGATTCGAGTGAGAACAGTCAACTGATTCCCTCTCGGCACGCTAAATATGAGCCACTGTCAAGTGGAGAATCTCCTGTTTCTGTGACTCCGTCCTCACCCAGTGCATGCTGGGATTCTTTTGCACGTTTTCTCAGACACCCTGAGGCTACAGGCTCCAACTTTGCCCTGGTTTCCTTCGGTGTTGTGTGTCACAAGTCGTCATCTGCAGCTGGTTTGATCAGATTACACGCTCCGCTACCTGGATGCCTGCACACCTTCATGTTAGTGTGGTGAAGTGTTATCTGAAACGTACCGGGAAGCCTTTAACCGCCATTTACTTCCCCTTTTATTGAACAACCTGCCTGTTTTGTTTCAGGCTGGGCTGTTTCACGAGCAGCAACACATGCAGGACTCATACGCCGACAACGGAGTGGAAGCGCTGGACCTTACAGGTGCAGGTGTTTGTTGGGTCCTTCATCTTGTGAAGGGCAAATTGCATCGGTGGGATACGGTCTGAAAAAAGCATAAAATGTAAGTATGATTAAAAAAAATAAGCCAAGGCACACTGTAGGGCTTTTAGAGAACTGAGAGGCCTTTATTCTACATGGCAAATGTACTTTAAATGACTCGACTTGTTGCCACCGACACACTTGAACCTTTTGGAAACCGTATGCGAAAATCCTCCTGCTCCCATTTTAAGTCCCAGCATGCCCCATTCAGACAATCTTTTGGCATAAAATACGTATTTTTTTTCCATTTTTGAACCGAATGACAGTTTTTTTGACTGAAACTTCTTCCTAACAGGCCAACACTTTGTTTTATTGTGATTTTTGTTGCAGATTCTGATTCTTTAGGTCCTAATCTTTCCAAAAAGGTGTCTTATTGACTGTTCCAGGAGGCCTTTTTGGGGAATTTGGCTCGTATCGTTGCTGGATGTTCATAGTTAGGATCAAAATATCTTTTAAAAGTGTTTTTTTTTGCAGATACACATTTTTTTCCCAAGAATTTGCTGAACAAATACAGACAATAAACACAAGTATTGGAATTAATTTGGGCTTCCTATGACGACTCAAACACAGCGGAAAATGAGGTCAAGCCCATATTGGTTCCACAGTTTTCGACGGGTTAAATACATAAAGGGCTTATCTGTAATATTCAAATAAAAGTCAGGCACAGATGAGGCTCCGACCTGCAGTTTCCAGGGTGATACAGTTAAAATGTGTGTAAGTGAAGTTAGCTGAGTGGAGCAGGGTCGAGGATTCAGATCTGAAATAATTCAGCCTCTGAATAATTGATTAAAACACTAAACCAGCTACAATTCTTGGATGATAAATGATGAAAAAGTCTTGCGTGTTATGTTCCTGCTTCCTGTTACGGAGACTCAGCAGGATGCTCCTCGATCTGCATCTGACTGTTTTCACTGAACCTAAAACCTCCAGGGGAGAAATCAGAGCTTCCTCAGAAGACAGCAGCACGCCGTTATAGCACCAAAAAAACAATAGATAACCGTTCAACAATGTCAGGATTATGGTATTTATTTTAAAGCCCAAAACATTTGTACATTCAAATCCAACAGAGTGAAAACATCCATGGATCCACCATGTTGACTTCAGATGGCTCAGACTTACAGTCAATGTTTATTCTGCAGACCACAGGACTCACTGTGGAAAAATAAAATGTTAAGACAGCATCTTTTAGCGGCACTAGCGCTGTAGCTTGTTGGTCTGTCGCTTGAGCCGCCATTTTGTTCCAGACTGGAATATCTCCACAACAATTAACTGGAGTGCCATGAAATGTAGTACTTATATTCATGGTACCCAGAGGATTACTCCCACTGACTTTGATTGACCGTCTGGCATTTCATATAGCGCCACCATGAGGTTCACATTTGTGGTTTTTAAGTTAGATATATTCAGTTTTTGTGACGAAAAATAGAAAATAAATATTATTTCTCACTTTTTATTAATATAACCACCTTTTTGTGATATATTATTGGTTACTTATTATACGTAAGTGACAGTCTGTTGTTGTCGTGCGAGCAGTTTTGTCACTCGAGGCCAAAACCGTCCCGTCACACAAGACATTTACACAAATTGCTTTTATGGCTGAGACCTGTTTTAATTGTTGTTTTAGGTTTTTTTTTTGCAGACTTGCGTGCAGCTCGAGTAGCTGGTATGAAGGACTCGAGGCTGACTCGTCATCCGACAGCTGAACCAACACTTCTGGAATCACATGAGGATCAAATGAATTTAGTACACAAACACAAAGTATTGCTACTTAAGATGTCACAGTTCAAACAAGGAAAAATTATTAAAAAAAAGGACTTTAGCCTTAAAATAGAAATATTCTGTAAACGTTCAATTATAAACTATATATATATATATATATATATATATATATATATATATATATATATATATATATATATATATATATATATATATATATAAACAATAACAATATTGATCAACTCAGTCAAACAAGAACCAACGCCCTCTTTTTGAAAAAGTAATTCAGGAGTGCAGCTGTGGAGGAAACCCAGAAAGTAAATAATAAATGTAGTTAAAATCCATCAATAACATAAATACATCTACTAATCTTCGCGCTCAGTTTGTCATAATATAGTGATTTACCATAAATAGCTAAACTAAGGTAATAAAATAATTTTAAACTCAATAAAATGTAATAAAACCAAATAATTCCTAAACTGCTGAAACCTTATTAAAATAAAATATAAGATATTTTAGGATTGTCACATAAAGACCGTGACATCTGATTGGTTTACACTTCTTAGTGATTCCTCCCTGAGTCCTGACACAACAACTACATCGCTCCTCTAAAAAGCTGTTTCACATGTGACTGTACGGCTGCTGATATCTTCAATATCAGGGCCGTTTGTGGAGGATAGAGACATTTATTGATTTGACTTCTCATGTGGGATCTGGTGGAAGAAAAGTCTGTTCATCGCTGGCATCATTCACATTTTAAAAGGGTCTCAAAGGACCGTGAACTCATTTAGTTCACAGCCATTAAGGTGCTTTTTCTCAGACTAAAAAGCCTCGTCGCGACTCTGCGTCAAATAAACGAGAACCACACAAATAAAATCCTCCATTCAAACACCTCACAGGGAAGAAAATAAAGCTCAAATCTTCTGCTATCGCTCGGCATCATTTTCTCCTTCTGTAAAGAAGAAAACTTCCCCGTCATCCCACAGGACCTGCATGGCGGCTGTGGCGGCCATCTTGTCTCTGGCTCACAGGTGGGAGGAGGTGGAGAAGCAGAGTTTCAGGGTGAAGGGGTTGGAGATGTCTGCAGGTCAGAGAGGGAGAGCAGGTATAGAAATATATGGATACACACACATACATATACATTGTTTTTGCATTATCCTTTGAGCTAAATGATGGTGTGAGCATGCTAATATGCTAACTATTAGTACAGATTGAATGTGACTGCACATACACTGCTAAAGGTGTTGTTTTATTGTCTTTAAATTATTCAAATTGTTAATAAGTACAGTTGCAAACTAGATGTTGGAAAATTTAAGGAAGGATTCCTGAGCAAAATTGAATTCAACCTGCTAAGAAGGATGTTTTCAATTTATCCATAATGTACAGTTAAACCTGGATGGCGGTTGTTATTAATGTCTGGATGGTGTGGGCGTCACTTTAAATGTTCATACTGCAAGGAATTGTGGGACGTTATTATTTGCTTTCCTTTCGCATTAATGGACCCTTGCTGAAGGATATAGGAAAGGAATCATTGAAGCACCTTTCCTCACTCAACCAGCCACTGTTTTTATTTAAACTCTCCCTGATGGTGCGTTCAAGGACACTGGGACTTTCTAAAAAATGTTTTTGCATTATCCTTTGAGCTTAAAGCTAAATATGAATACAGATTTTCAACACACTAAAGTTCATCAATGCAGTGCTGACTCCTCGCCGAGTGCATCATCACACCCACAGTTATTGATATTTTTTGGTAAATCAGCTGCTTCACTTTCTCCCCGACAGCGAGAGTTTCAGATGGATATTTATTCCACGTCTGTGTACAGAGCTGCAGTCCTGGATGGTTCAGCTTATCTCAGTGTAAACTTTGAAGGCACAAATCAACAGTGGTTTGTTTAATCTGTACACGAAGAGAAGAAGTCACGCGGTCTTGAAGAACCGGACTGCAGACTGCAGATCCTGCTGACAGCCTCGTTGTCTCAGCGAGGACTGAGCGGATGGATGAACCGTTTGCCGTTTGTCAAGGTGAGGCAAAAGGAAAAAAGGTCGGCCGATCACCACGCACACACCCGTCACGACTGCAGTGTGTGTCAGGTGAGCACCTACTGGGTATTCTGATCTGGTGGTGGTTGAGGACGGTCAGAGCTTCCACGGCTTCGGTTTTACTGTCGAACTCCAGCAGACCGGACAGAGTCTTAGAGCTGACTGCTGGGAAGAGGAAGAGGAAGAGGAAAAAGAGTGGAACATGTGTGTCTGTTTAAATGTCTACGTTCTATTTATAACCTGTAATTTCCCCAGTGAGGGACTAATAAGGATTACCTTATCTTATCATATTCACAATGTGTCCAATAAGTATTTGTAATATTGTTTTCCTGCAGCTCTTTGTCTGCTGTGTGATTGGTTGAACTCACATTTGGCGTCAAAGAGCTTGAACTTGGTGAAGGCGGGAACGTCGCGTTCAGTACAGAGCTGCAGGTGAGAAACGGAAAACCTGATCGTAAAGGCACAGGAACCATCAGAAAGATATGGAAGCGCATTACGTCACAAAAACAAAATGCAATGTGCTCGCAATGTTAAATTAAAAGAATACGTGGATTGAAACAAGATTGAACTATTATGTGACATGTACTTGTTTTGTTGTATGAACAATAAATATTTACATTTAAATGAAGGTATTGTAAAACTAAAGTGATGAAATAACGTATCGCTGATGTTTTTTTTTAATTTTTGTCAACGAAAAAAAAAAAAGTCGATTAATTTTTTTATTTTATTGTCCTTTTTTGGGTCCCAATTTATTTATTTTTTTGGTCCTAATTTTTATGTATTTATTTATTTTTGGTCCTAATTTTTTTTTGTGTGTGTGTGTGGCAGAAATGGGCTTTATTAGATTGACTCCTTTCACAGTGGGGTTTCGGTTCACAACAGTTAATTGTAACATTTCTGGTGTTATTCAGCATGCAGTTTTTTGCACAAAAAACAAAATGGCAACGGACAATATGCATAACTTCACAGACAACAATGGGTGACATCATGGTGACATCATGGTGGCTCCGTCTACTTGTGATATACAGTCTGTGTTGCAAACAAGACAGTATGGTTTGTGCCTCCCGCATGTGAAAGTCGCGTCTCAACAGTGAAGGTGTCCCTCAGAGCGCCATACTGGGCCCCTTGTCTCTCTTTCGCAGGTTCCCAGCGCTTCAGAAAAGCTCTCTCGGTCTCATGCCAGGCGTGACCTCACCTTGTGCAGCTGATGCTGGCTCAGGGTGGGCGGGGCGTTGTAGAAGTGCAGGACGGCGGCGGGCGGCTGGATGATGTTCCTGCTGCTCTGAGCGCTGCTGAAGCGGTTGTTTCTGGTCAGACTGAAGTCCTGGTAGCTGCTGCTGCCGTCGGCCAGCTCAAACACCTGACTGGGAATCACCGCCTGCTGCTTGGACACGCTGGGAGGTGAAAAGGGGGCGGGGTTTGAAGAGATGGAGGGTGGGGTGATGAACAAAGTCAAAGGTGAGCCTGTTTTGTGTATTTTCTTTAAAAATGTATGTTCATCGTCTCTGTTCTCTGGCGTACAACAACAATATCGACAAATTCAAATGTTGCACAAAAGTTAATATCAATATATTTCCATCTGTTTTGGATTCTCTTGTCTCAGGGATATTTTTGGCAAGAAGAAAGGCCAGGAGGTTTGTTTCTGTCCACAGCCACGTCATGTCTTTTTGGTCCCGATGACTCACCAGACGTTGAGTTTTTTGCCAAACACCTTGACTCCGTTGAGGTGAGTCACGGCTCGGTCCACGGCGTACTCGTCCCCCATCTCCACCAACGCCGTGCCGGCGACGCTCTTCATGAATTTCACCTGCGAAACACAACCGGTCAGGTGTTTTATTTTGTCAGAGATGTCATTTATCGCAGAACTGCGACACCTGGAGGTCGACATCCCCCCCCCACCCCCCCCCTTCCCTCAGGTGCACACCTTCTCCACGTTGCCGTAGAGGCAGAAGAGGTTGAAGATGCAGCTGCAGTTCATCTTGGCTGGATGGAGGCCGCTCGCCATGGCGACTGAGCTGGAGGCGGAGTGGCTCAGGAAGGAGGAGTAGGAGGAGGAGAAGGAGGAGGAGTGGGAGGTCTTAGGGTGGAGCAGCGGGTAGGAGATCATGTCCTGCACCTCCTCGCTGCACCTCCTGTACCTGCTGTTCGCAGGCAGAGGCAGCAGGGGGCAGTGTGAGCCAGCTGAGACACACACACAGACAGACACACACACACACACAGAGAGACACACAATACTCTGGGATTAGAAGCTGGAGGATCAGGATAAACACACAGAAAGACACACACAAACACACACTCACACACACACACACTTTACCATAGCCGTTGGATGGATGCTCTCCCAGTATGGCCTGCCGCTGCCTCCCCTTTCCTCTCTCTGTAACACACACAAACACACACATCTTAGCCAAGAAAGAGCTCACAAAAAGGTTGTTGCTAGTAGAACTTTCTCTCTCTCTCACACACACACACAAACAGACACACACATGTAATGCTCGGGGTTAATAGCGTTTGACCTGCATCGGGCCGGAGCAGCGGGAGGTGAAAGCCAGCGCTTCCTCTCTGACATATAAATCTATTTCCGGCCTCTCAGCAGCATCAGCAGCTCCACCAGCGACCTTCAGACTGCAGCTTTAACCTTCGGGTCTCCGGGCAGAGCTCGGTGAGCTGCTGCACCTCCTCGCCCGGGACCCTCTCCGCCCGTACAAACCGCTCGGATCGTTTCACCGCGAAAGAAGGATATGAAGCGTCAGCGCTTCCCGATTGACCGACAGGAGGTCGACCTCACCTCCACGGTGTCAATCGGACCGAACGCTCAGGTCAATGCAGAGTCTGGAAGCAAGATTTAACAAGTGTTCTGGTTTCCATTGTTGCAGCGTAAGTAGTGTGTCACGCTGCGCGCAGGTCAACTCCATCCTGAGACCTGCTCCGCCTGTGAGGCTTTTATTTGTTATTTACATTCAAAGACTGTGAGGACCAGATGTTTTACGACTGAGGGGGCGAACAGGTCGATCGGTTGACTCAATGCGTCATCATATCAGCGCTCAGACGTCTTCAGTCCGTTCTTTTCTCCCTCGAAGGCTCGATGGATTAGTCAACTGGAGACGGGCAGAGACACCTGCACTTCCTCTAAACCAGTGGTTCTCAACTGGTGGACATGTTTTTAATGGGTCGTGGGCGCTTGCTTATGGAAGCCCATTTCCGCCACACAAAAAAAATATTAAAATTAGGACCAAAATATATATATATATATAAATATTTTGACCAAAAAAAAAAAAAAAAAAATTAGGACAAAAAAAAAAGAGGCCCAAAAAAAAAAAAAAATTAGGACCCCACTCCCGCCCCCAAAAAATGAGGACAATAAAAAAAAAAATTAATCGCCTTTTTTTTTCGTTGACCAATATAAAATAAAAACATCTAAGCAATACGTTATTTCATCACTTTGATTTTACAATACCTTCATTTAAATGTAAACATTTATTGTTCATACAACAAAACAAGTACAAGTCACAAAATAGTCCAATCTTGTTTCAATTCACGTATTTTTTTTAATTTACCATTGCAAGCACTGTTTTATATTTAAGTGCTCTTGTTATTTACCAAAAGATAACTTGTCAATGTTAATCACCCGTCAGCCTGTTGATGGGTTACTTTAAAGTAAACAATTCATTTAATATATGTGTGGACTTTGCATTTTAATCAGTTGGTCAATGGAACAACAACAACAACAACAACAACAACAACAACAACAACAACAACAACAACGTACTTTGTGTGTACATATATTAGCTGCAATTATATTTAGGCTTTAACTGTAATTTTGACCTGCCCTGTGATGAACTGGCGACCTGTCCAGGGTGTACCCTGCCTTCGCCCCTTGACAGCTGGGATCGGCTCCAGCGCCCCGCGACCCTAATGAGGATGAGCGGTCAAGATAATGGATGGATGGATGGATGTAATTTTGACAATTGTAGTCAAGTTTTTCTTCCTTTCCTGGCGTGAAATGTTATTTTTTTCTTTGCCTGTTTTTAAGTCAACAAAAAAAAGGCCAAAAAAAATGTTTTTGGACCTAATTCTTTTTTTTTGGGTTCTAAGTTTTTTTGTGTCGGAAATGGGCTTCCATATTTGCTTGGAAAAAAAAAATCCTGTGATTTTATTTTGAAAGGACTTTTTTCTGCACCGCAGAGCATCGGCCTCAGAGGGCTTTACACCCTGTACGATCGCACAACATGTGTCTTTCTGTGTGTCGTGCTCGAGGTCCAGGTGTGTCTCGTCTTCACACCAGATTAAAAATGACATCAAATAAATCAGGATGCAAACAGACACTCGCAAACCTCTCAATTCTCCCTGACATTGCTGAATCAGAAAACGTAGGACATGGAGGTTATCTCCATGGAGGTAAGCCCCTCCCCCTTCGTCGTGCACAAGGTGAAAACTCCTCTGTGTGTGTGTGTGTGTGTGTGTGTGTGTGTGTCCTACCTCGCTGCAGGAGGAAGGGCTTGGTGTAATCCCAGCTGCTGTTGTCGTTGCGGACGACGTTCAGTTTGTTGGGCTGTAGGGGGCGACAGAGCACAGCACCTCTGGGTGGGTGTGTGTGTGTGGGCTCGAGAGTGAGGGTGTGTATGTGTGCACGCACCCACGGAGTGTGTGTCTGTCCAGAGCGCCGTGCGTGTGCCTGTGCATATGTGTGTGTGTGTGTGTGTGTGTGTGTGTGTTTACCCGAGCGTACTCGATCTTGAGCGTGCAGCAGCCGGCGTAGATGTCGGCGCCGTTCAGAGCCAGCTTGGCCTTCCGAGCGTCCTCCACCGACTCGAACCTGACGCAGCTCGTTAAGGGCGACTCGGCAGGAGGAGCGGCGGCCAATCAGAGGAGAGGAAACAAGACCACCGATGACCTCAAAGAGGTCTACCGACGTTACTGCGTCAAGAGTTATGACTCAAGACTAGAATATTTGTGACCCTGAAGTTGTCCGTTCTTCATAATGAGGACTTTTACTTGACGTCTTTATCCTGATTCTGTATATTTACTCTGTGGGTGTGTGAGTACACACACACACACACACACACGCACACACACACACACACACGCACACACACACACAGGATATTCCACCATGGCCTGGATGCCGTTGCGCTTGAAGATGACGATGCGCAGGACGTTAACGACGGGGTTACAGACGGTGTAGAGAATATCCTGAGAGAGGGGGGGGGGGGGAGAGAGAGAGAGAGAGAGAGAGTTAGAGAGAGAGAGAGAGAGAGAGAGAGAGAGAGAGAGAGAGAGAGAGAGAGAGAGAGAGAGAGAGAGCAAGAGAGAGAGAAGAGGGTGAGGGAGGGAGAAGGAGGAGAGAGAGAGAGAGAGAGAGAGAGAGAGAGAGAGAGAGAGAGAGAGAGAGAGAGCACCATGATGACTGGCAGAAATCACACAGCAAGAATAACCAAATGATATTTTTCCAATATGAAATGTTTTGCTGGTGAAGGTTCTGCTGGAGGTTGTTACAGGAGGAGGAGGAGGAGGAGGAGGAGGAGGAGGAAGAGGTGGTGTCAATAGTTTACAGTGGAGATCATTCAAGCGGAGCCAGTGGACTCACGGTGGTGATGGGGTACAGCGGGTTCTGCACCGACAGCAGCAGGACTTTGTTCCCGCTGGCGGGGTCGTCCGCGCTGGTCGGCCGCGTGATCCTCCGGCTGGTGGAGAAGTTGAAGAAGGCCTGCTGCTCGGCCACGCACACGGCCTGACGCGTCCCGCACGCCACGCAGCGCTCGGCGCTCTCCACGCTGTCGAACTCCACCAGAGCCTGGCGCTTGAACGGCATCATCATCACGTAGCTGCAGAAGGAGCGCACGGGCGTGAGAAGCACTTTGTCTGACAGAGATTCAGGTTAAAGCTGCAGAAAATACACACAAGAAATGTGGAAAAATGTTGCGTTTGACGGTTTGGATATTGTTCGCTGTTAAAGTCAGAAGTTACCAAAATTAAACGAGTATAAATTATAAGCTTGAATACCAAATTACGCAAAATAAGTGACAACGAGTGCCGTTACGTCCCAGCACAGTTAGTTGGTCCATCGCCCCCTGGTGGACGGCTGCAGTATACGTCATAAAGAGGGGCCGAACTAAAAGGTCAAAGGTCAAGTACACTTTTCCCCTCGATGGATCCTGTCATTTCACATAGTTCTTGTCACACTGATGCATGTTGAAGTGGCCTTTTTTCTGACAAGTTTGGTTTGGATTAATAGTTATTAGTTATTCGATGTTATAAAAAGAGTTTGCACGTTTACGTTCACAGAGACGATGTTTCCGAGACGCGAATCCCGATTCTGTGTCCCAGCACGGGCGTCAATTTGATCATGAATGTATTAAAAGAGATAGTCGGGTTAGCGCCTTCCTAGCCAAACAGCCACGTGGCGCTAACGTGGCAGCTAGGTGGCTAACACGCTAACCGGCTGCGTACTGAGCAGGCTCCCAACCGCAGAAAACAACTGCTGCCTTCAAAATAAATCCAAAGTAACACGTGGACTTCGTGGAGTAAATATTTGTTACCAGATGTTGCCGAACTTGTCGAGCGCCTCCACCAGGTCGGCCTCCACCACGGCGTCACAGAGCCCGCGGACGTGGACGACCGGAGACGGCGCGATGCGGTGACTGTCGTCCACCACGTCCTGCAGAGAGACAGAGAAGGTCCGCTCAGTACTGAGCAGGTACTAGTACTACTTTAACTACATGAGGCCGAGAACACTTGTGTACTGCTGATACTTTAACTACATGATGCTGAGAACACTTGTGTACTTTTGCTGCTGATACTTTAACTACGTGTTGCTTTAAATACATGTGTACTTTTGCTGCTAATACTTTACATGCTGCTCAGAACACTTGTGTACTTGTACTGCTAATACCTTAACTATATGCTACTTAGAAACCTTGTGTACTTGTACTGCTGATACTTTAACTACATGAGGCTGAGAACACTTGTGTACTTGTACTTCTGATACTTTAACCTACATGTTGCTTAAAGTACTTGTGTACTGCTGATACTTTAAACTACATGAGGCTGAGAACACTTGTGTACTTTTACTGCGGATACTTTCATTTTTGCTTGAAATTCAAGTAAACTGTTGGTATTTTTGTTTTGTGACTCTTTCTTCAGCTTTCATGTCTCAGGACCTTGTAGGTTCGATGGCAGGAGGAGACGTAGTCAGTACAATAAAACTTTATTGACAGTCGTGGTCGTCGCAGGAGAACGGAGAGCCGCTCAGTGAGAGCTGAGGAACATAAGTCGTCACAGAGAACGTCTGCTCGTGCCCACGGAGGCGATAAGGATCGTTTCTCTGCGTCTCAGGAAGCGTCTGCAGCGTCTGCAGCGTAACCTGTTTTCTGCAGCAGGTTCAGACGCTGCACGCCAACGCTGCAGGAAGTGATGACCTTTCTGAAGGAGGAGACTCACGACACGCGTCCAACCGCTTTTAGGTTTTGCGTCTCGGCTTCTTCTTCGCCGGCTAAGTGGCACACTTCCTGTCGGGTAGAGACGTTCTCACGGTGAACTTTGGGTCAAAATGAATCTCCAGAACTACGGCCTTTCACGAATTATATTTATCACTTTCAAACAGAAGGTCTGTTTTCCCAAAATGATGAATCTTTGAATGCACACGTGGAAATGTTCCTGCACCTTTCACATGTTTCTGCTCTGTATTCTCTGTGAGGCGTCTGCAGCGGGGACGAGCTGTGACCATGTTCTTGTGTCTTTTGTGGCGGAGCGGCGACCTCTGACCTCCTGAGAGAAACGCTTCTTCTGTTCACGCCGCTCACCTGCACGCCGGGCCCGGTCGCCGGGGGCAACGCCGAGCAGGAGGCAGGTGGTGCTGCCTCCTGCTCTGCGGAGAGTGACGTGTTGTTGTTGTTGTTGTTGTTGATGCAGTTTGGTCGCCTCGTAGTGAGACGTTGAGAACTTCCTCCTCCTTGTTCACCTCTGCCCGGTCACCATAGCAACTAGCTTTTTGTTGTGGTGAAGGCGAGTGTCCGTGTGTGTGTGTGTGTGTGTGTGTGTGTGTGTGTGTGTGTGTGTGTGTGTGTGTTTGTGTGTGTTGCTTCCTTCCTGTCAGGCTGCTGTATCATTACAACGCTGTCTGACTTTTTTCCTCCTCCTCCTCCACCATCATTTCCTCCTCTTCCTCCTCCTCCTTTACCATCACCTCTCACCATCACCTCCTCCTCTTCCTCCTCCTCCTTCATCATTTCCTCCTCCTCCTCCTTTACCATCACCTCTCACCATCATCTCCTCCTCTTCCTCCTCCTCCTTCATCATTTCCTCCTCCTCCTCCTCCTTTACCATCACCTCTCACCATCACCTCCTCCTCTTCCTCCTCCTCCTTCATCATTTCCTCCTCCTCCTCCTCCTCCTTTACCATCACCTCTCACCATCACCTCCTCCTCTTCCTCCTCCTCCTTCATCATTTCCTCCTCCTCCTCCTTTACCATCACCTCTCACCATCACCTCCTCCTCCTCCTCCTCCTTCATCATTTCCTCCTCCTCCTCCTCCTCCTCCTTTACCATCACCTCTCACCATCACCTCCTCCTCTTCCTCCGCTAGCTAAGGAGCCTTTAACGAGGCAGCAGGCAGCATGATGCATCATTTATAGAGAGAGAGAGAGAGAGAGAGAGATAGAGAGAGAGAGAGAGAGAGAGAGAGAGAGAGAGAGAGATAAAGGGAGAGAGAGAGAGAGAGAGAGAGAGAGAGAGAGAGAGAGAGAGAGAGAGAGAGAGAGAGAGAGAGACTCTGAGGCTTCATCTCTTTGTGTCTCCTGTAAACAAACAGCTTTGTGTCGTCTCAGCGACGTTTGATAGACGACTTTTACTTTCCTGGAGACGACTCGGTCCAAACAGACTGCAGCAACACAAAAAGATGGACGTGTAAACACCGTATTCTTTCTCAGGATATGCACACATGACGCAACGGCGACGTTTACAAGGAGGCGGTAGAGGGAATGAAAGAGGGAGGTTAAAACTGTTAAAACTATTAAAACGTTTAAAACAAGCCAGGGAATGGCGGCGACGTGGGATTAGGGTCCACGCTTTGGTTTTATGTTCTCAATCTCTAGTTTCAAGTCTTCTTTCATACAGCGTGAAGTTCATTTAGTAGATTATAATCTCATTTAGGGAAAATTTGACTCCGACACGGCGTCAGATCTCCGCAGTCCAGATATGGTCACTTCCATTTACTGGTTGCAAAGAAACCAAGATGGCGACGGCGCTAAAAGCCGAACTCGATGCATCCAAACGTCAGTCTGCAAGAAGACGTCGCGTAACAAGGTCCAACTATTATTTACAGTTTATGAATTTTCCACGACCGGTTCCTGCACATGGTTCCTGTTAAAAGCTGTTTGGGAACTGAAGGATTCGGTCCAATGAAACACTCCCAGCCTTTACAGCAGACACCTCGCAGGCATCGGTGGTGTTGCGTTTGCATTAACTCTAATTATTTCAATCAGAGGCCTGTTTCATGTGAACGCTCCTCTGCAGTTGTTGTACAAACCAATCAACGGCCGGAGGAACGAGGATAGAGAAAAGAAACTCATCTCCACGTTCATCTTGTACTGCAGATTCATCAGTCGCTCCGTTTACTGAAGGACTCTCAGGTCAATTTTACACCTCGACTGGTGGTTTCTGTTTGATCGTTCACTCTCTTTATCTCCCAAAGCGTAAAGAACACAACATCAAAGGCGCTTTGATGTCGGCTGAAGTCTGCAGACGGCTGAACGTAATCCACCGGACGTGCAAATCGGCGGGAGGTGAAATATAAAACGAGCCAGTTTGAGCGGCGTGGCTGACGTGTAGGAAGACAGGAGCTGTACTTTAACTTCATTTAACTTTCATTTTTAATCTCGTTCTGTCCTGTTTGAGAGCACTTTGCTCCATCGGAGGCGAGGATGATTAAAAAAACAGGAGCTGCCAGATTTGAATAATTAAAACGTAAAAAAATGGTTGGCGGCTTTGAGAAGTGGACTCTCTGTCTGCCTGCCCGCCTGTCTGTCTGTCTGTCTGCCTGCCTGTCTGTCTGCCTGCCCGCCTGTCTGTCTGCCTGCCTGTCTGTCTGTCTGTCTGCCTGCCTGTCTGCCTGTCTGTCTGTCTGCCTGCCTGTCTGTCTGTCTGTCTGTCTGCCTGCCTGTCTGTCTGTCTGTCTGCCTGCCCGCCTGTCTGTCTGTCTGTCTGCCTGCCCGCCTGTCTGTCTGTCTGCCTGTCTGTCTGTCTGTCTGTCTGTCTGTCTGTCTGTCTGTCTGTCTGCCTGTATGTCTGTCTCTATGTCTGTCTGCCTGCCTGCCTGTCTGCCTGCCTGTCTGTCTGTCTGTCTGTCTGTCTGTCTGTCTGTCTGCCTGTATGTCTGTCTCTATGTCTGTCTGCCTGTCTGTCTGTCTGCCTGCCTGTCTGTCTGTCTGTCTGTCTGCCTGTCTGTCTGTCTGTCTGTCTGTCTGTCTGTCTGTCTGTCTGTCTGCCTGTCTGTCTGTCTGTCTGTATATCTGTCCGTCTCGGACCGCCGGGTTGTCTGTGAGTCCCATGATGCTCTCTGTCTCCAGAGCCTTGACTGGTCCGCTGAGGAGGCAGGAAGCAGCAGCTTTGATTAGAGTTCAATGAACTCTCTTGCATCCTTCAGTGTGTCAAGATCAAAACACACACACACACACACACACACACACACACAGACACGCAGACAACAGACTTGCATTTACCGAACACATTGCATCGCACTGCACCCCTAAAACAGAACGTCAGCCTCGGAGAGGACTTATTCTAAGGACATTTAAAACTCTCAGGGACCCCGAGTGCCTCCTCTTCTGAACGGCATCAGAGTCTCCTAAAGCTCTAGAAACTCCTTCATCCTTCTAGAAGGCCGTTCACAAGACCACGTGTACGTGCAGGATGTTTCAAACCTCTTAGAGACCTGCAAAAGTACCACAAACTAAATATAAATCTGACCGATACGATCGTCTTCTCTGAAAGAACCAAAGCCCCTGCATGACACGTTTATTTATAAGCCTGTAAAGTTTCTCTGGGCTCCAACCGGACCAGAGAAACCTTTCTAGACTTTTTAAAAGTGGAGCAACGAAGTTATTACGGTTCATCTTGAGAGGAACATGAACCACAACTCATGACAATCCAGCCGATAGCTGGTGAGATGTTTCACTCCAAAGACACACATGTGAACAGGAAAGCAGAGGAGAGTTTCTTTAACTCCAGCTTCAGGTGGACGTAGATGTTATCATACGATGTCATCGTTTCATATATTCGCTGCCTGTGGCGCGTTTCTCAGGTTTCAGTGAGATCGAACACGGTAGCAGACTCGCTCGTAATAGGTTGTGCGGGTGCCTTTATCAAGGTGAACAGATGGCCTGGCTTCCTGCCGAGTGCGGCCACTTCCTGCCGCTGCCAGAACCTCACAGAGAGGCCGCCATGTCCCACCGAGCAGAGGACCAGAGCGCGAGAGCACACAGATATGAAAGATAGAAGAAAAAAAAACATACAAATCTCTCAAAATATCTGGGGGCTACCTGAGTACTGTGGTATCTTAAACTCACATTCTCTCTGCTGACCACCAGGGGGCGACTCCTCTGGTTGTATAGAAGTCTATATAAGTGACTCTACTTTTCTCTTGATGTATTTACTCAGTAAACATTGTGAACATGAGTTTATGATCTCAGAGTGATGTTCATTTAGTAAATTATGGTCCCGTTTAGAGTCAAATAGAAGATGTAGAGTATTCTTTCGGGCGGGCCATCAGGATAGAGGCGTGGCAATGCGTATGCCCCCATAACTCCACCCTCTCGTCCAATCGTGGTTAAATCTGGCTTAAAAAAAACAAGATGGCCACAGGCAAAATGCAAAAACCGAAGGCTTCCAAACAGCTGACCACAAACAGATGGGTGACGTCCACGAGGGCTGCAACTAAGGATCATAATCATCTGGTGATTCTTTGAAGAATCAATGAGTCTGTTGGTCAAAACAAGTGAACAATGTCCATGCCGCCAATGAGGTTTAGGAAAATGTCACGTTGCACAAACAGCGGCCTCCCCGGTGGACGATCGGTCGCTCTTTAGTTTCGGGAATCGGTCGATACCGAGAATCGATAGATCCAGATATTTGAGTCAGTATCGCGGCCGATATCGGAGACCAGAGGACTCTGTGACGACCTGCTCTTCCTCCAGAGCATTCAAACCTCACATGAAGCTCCTCGAGCCTTTCTCAAACCATTTCTTACAAAGTCAGAAACTGCTGCAAGGGAACATTTCTGAAGGAACACCACGAGCGAGCGTCTTCAAAACCTCTGCTGAACCCCTCAATGACCCACTCTGACTCTCAAAGACTTCAAAGCTCCTGCAGGAGGAACAGAAAGAGCGTGGAGACGCTGACAGTCTCAAAGAGGCGGTAAAACAGGGGTCTTTATTCTGCAAACTTTGACCTCTCTGTCATTTGTTCCATGTGAATTCATCTGATTTACAATCTTTTTAATTGTGCAGAGGAAATTATTTTGTGTGTGTTTCTTTTCTGTTCTCACTGACATGTTTATTTAAATGAAAGTGAATGGAAACTTGCACGTTACAAACATTATATGCATTGATTTATAATACCTTGGTCCCTCCTCGGCTCCTGCGGCTCCTGCTCTCGGTGCCCTCGCTCACCGCTGCCTCCTCCTCCTCCTCTTCCTCCGGCTCTTCTCCGCCGGCCTCCTCCTCCGTCCGAAGCCGCTTGGCTGCCCGGTAGTATCCTCCTCCTCCTCCTCCTCCTCCTCCTCCTCCTTCCCTGTCTTCTCTCTCCTCCATCACAGATGAGACTGTGAATTCACGGATGGAGCCGGTCGGTTTAACGGAGGAAACGACGTTGGCACCTTAACCTATCTCTCTCTCTCTCTCTCTCTCTCTCTCTCTCTCTCTCTCTCTCTCTCTCTCTCTCTCGACAGATAGGAAACATGCACAGATGTCTCACTCCGCCACAATGTCAAGAGCAAAAAACGCAGACGCTCACATTCAGCGTCATTGCTACCATATAAGGACAATTCGCTTGGACCACGTGCGGAGACGGATGAAGATTTGCTTTTAACTTGTATTACTGAATGATTCTGTCCGTCTAATGTTCTGCTCAATGATTTGAAACTGCCTCACCGCAGCAGCCTCTAGTGTCTGCTTGCTGGACTTCAGTATGTTGGATGTATTTGTATTAAAGTGTAACTTCATCCACCAGGTTTCTGCATAATAAAACAGCTGCATAATTTAAAAAAAAATATGAATGTGATGCCTGCATCCAGACACAAATGCCACAAGAGTCACTCTCCCCTTCGCCTCACTCGCCGCCCACCAGGAGACTAATCTGCCCAGGAGCAGAGCAGGCGCCATCTTGCCACAGCAATGCAAATATCGGCGGTCTGCTCTCCTCCCGTCTGCTGTGACATGGCTTTGCTAGCTAGTTCCGCCATGTTTCCACCATGTTTTCATGCTAACGTCACACTGGTGACAGAAAATGAGCGACCACCACGTGGTCGCTCATTTTCTGTCACCAGTGTGACGTTAGCATGAAAACATGGTGGAACTAGCAAAGCTAACGCAAGCTAGCTACAGGCCGCAAGGTGGCAGCGAAGCTGGGTGAAGGCTAACTGAAGAGCGATGACGTCACTCCACCATATATTGAATATAGCTTCTTTAAAGTACCAAAAGTAGAAGAACTCATGAAGCAAAATGGCCTATTTTTACTATAAAAAGCTACATTATTAGATTATAATTGATGACGCAATAATGTGTGTGTCACTTTAATGCTGCAGCTGGTAAAGGTGGAGGTTAATATACAGCTGGGTAGCTTGTAAATACGTTTTTTTTTAAATCCTAATCTAAAATAATTTATTGTAATGTATTTCTTGATTATATGTTGGATTGTTAAGTCAAATCAAATAGATCAAATACATTTAATGTTGTAAAAAGTAGAATATTTTCCCCCTGCCAAGAATAAATCAATAAGAAACACTTAAATAAAGTATTACAGGATGCCTACTTCCATATTGAGCTAAAGTAGAATGCTTAAGTGTACTTAGTAACGTACACCAATGAAGAGCCGAAGACACAAATAGCCTCACACAGTCTACGCTGTAGTCTAAAGACGAGATGCATCACTTTCTGCCTGACGAGAGACTGAAATGAGGACGGAGGCAGCCGTCTCTCTGCAGCTGCTTCCTGCAGGTGGAGGTCAGGTTGCCACAGCAACAGCACACCTCAGCATCTGAAGGGGTGGAGCAACTTCAGAGTTTATTGTGTTTATGTTCGTTAAAAAAAAAAAAAAATGGTGGTGAGTTCAAGGACACTTTGGACATCTGGAGATTTCACACTGGGTCGTTGAAGATATTTTGTTGTATTATTTTTTACTTGTTCAATAGATTGTGTATTTCATTGCTGTTAATCAAGTTGCATGAAGAAATCCTATATTTTACACTTTTATGTTGACATTTTCCTGTTTGACTGCAATTTTAATCATAAAATAATTTCAAAATGGGCGATTGAAACGATGTAAAACACTGCGGCATCAATGTGAACGTCACAAGCTGCAGAAAGACTTAAGTTATGTTCCATTTAATGGTTAATTTGAACCTGCATATAGAGGTCCTGAGAAGAAAATTGACATCTGATATTGTTCTTGTGCAAAATGGATCAATAGCGCCCTCTATTGAGCAACCATCTGCAGTGTGGTTCCTCTCAAGCCATTTGGTATGTAACAGGATGTCCCAAAAAGAAATCTTTGAGGTATAAAAGCAACAGGAAGTAGCCATTTTGAATTTGAGCCATTGTTGTTTTTTCTTCCTCTCCACTTTTTAGGCGCTATACTTTAACACACTCTTGTAACTCTTATTTACAATTTTGGTCGAAAACTATTTTAAAGACCTTTAGGATGAAAAGTTATCAAAACCATGAGGTTTTCAATGGAACGACCTATCAGTGGCATGGCGGCCATTTTGCACGGCGTAGATGCTGAAAAAACATTTATTCATTGAAAGAGAATCAAAAAGCAACACTGAAGGTTTTTTTCTTCTAGCTTGAGTAAGAGATTGCTGATTGACAGATGGTTCATCCAAACCCCTGCCGTGTATATTTAGAAAGTGCCCGCCCCTTTCCAAACACTTTCCAACAACGTCTTCTCAGGAGGGTGTGGTTGGAAAAGTCTGAGGATGCAAACATGGATATGGAGTGCATCAGTTCAAACCTGGATATTATGAATTGTTGTGACGTGCTGTCGTTCAATGCTGAAGGCAGTGCATCAGGAGCTGCTGGCCTGTCATCGCTCTCCATTCAGTTCCTGATGCAGTATCATCAACATCAGGGCACCTGTCCGTCACTCCACAGGTGATACGCAGGCACACTCATACCTGAACATGAACACATAACTCACTCAGCGAGCTAAACCTGAAACGTTTTTAATCAAAATATTATTATTGGTTTTAAATACTTACCAGAGTTACAAATCCTCAAATTAAAAAAAATGCTTATAAGGCAAATAAAAGGGATAATACAACAAATTCTTAATGTTTTTTTATTCAACATGTATAAAGAGAAAGTGACTTAATATGTTGAATGAACTTTCGCGAAATGAAGAAATATGTATATATTTTTTTCTATTTTTTTTTTTTTTACTTCACCTTTCTGCATTTCCTTATTTTTTAACTTGGGTTAATTAATTACCCCTTTTATTGTAATTGAACCATTCAAACAAAAACTCAAGCAACAGCAAAAAGATGACATCAAATCAAAAGGTAAAACATTACGACTCTCAGAGGCTGTTCACTGACATTTTACTTGTCATTTTTTACTTTCAAAATGAGACGCAGACACTTGAACATAACCAAAACAAATGTCTCACATCTGTTCCACAGCGCCCCCTTGAGGCGGCAGGGTGAGGTGGTGCTGCGTTCAGGGGAATCTTAGTCGGCTCTGTGAGACGCTCAAAGCTCACAGTTGCCAGCTGAGATTAAACTGGATCACAGCTGTTTGTTTCCGCTGCAGACGCTTTCTGTATTTAATCAGTTATTCACTACTGATGAGGGAAATATCAGAAGTTTGTGAATTCACCACCAATCATCGAAGTCAATATTTATTTTGTATTTTACCCGATAACAACATATATCATATGATTTTCTATTGTTTCGATTTTGTCTTTCATTCATCAAGGCCCCAAAGTGTCAGGAGCCCGCCTTCACTTACAAAAGGTCAAAGAGACACAAACCAACCAGGAAGTGACACAAACTTACCTCAAAGAAACGTCAAACAATGACTACGAGTCACACGGCGACTATGACGATTCCAAGGATACACAAAAAAGTGGCAAAACAAAACAAATGGACCAAAACTACAACAAAGAGGCTCAAAACAACAACAGAAAGTGTCGAAGTAAGCAAACACAAAACTAATTACAAAATGACCAAAACAACTACAAAACAACTGCAAGAACTACAAAGAGTCAGTAGACCCAATTGTAAATAGTCATGCTCCCTTTTTATTGCACTCTGTTTCATGTTTAAATGTTAAATGTTATGCACCTCCCGCCAGGACAAATTCCTTGTGTGTGTAGTTGGCAATAAATGGTTCTGATTCTGATTCAGAAGAGACACAAATTGACCACAAAGACACAAAAGAATAGCACAGACACAAATGACGACCACGAAAAGAAACAAAATGACAACAGAGACACAGAATGATCACAAAGAGACACAAAACCAAAGAGAGATACACACAATGACTACTTTCGTGGAGGTGGTGGGGGTCTTAAAGGGTCCTAAGAGGTCTTAAAGGGCCTTAAGGAGCCGTAAGGGGCCTTAAGAGGCCTATTGTCTCATAATCCGTCCATGAATGTAGGGCAGTAAACAATTAAAATGCAATATGTCTCTCTGAGATGTGAAGACGCAGCCGAAAATGTAAATACTCAAGTCTGGTACAAGAACCCTTAAGATAGTTTAGAAGTTGAGAGACCTCACGGTACAGTTGTTTGATGAGAAGTCATTAGACACACACAAACACACACACACACACACGCACAGCATGGAGAGACATTGGGTGGGTTCCACTCCTCAGGCTGCAGACGGGGTCGCACTCTGATGAGCAGGAGGAAGGGAGGAGGAAGTCTAAGGGGAGAGAGGAGGGTCACACCACATACACAATGCTACACCAGTATCATCACACTGCTCTGTGTTCTACATACAAACAGAAGACAAAGTTCAATGTTTCTGTGTGTGTGTGTGTGTGTGTGTGTGTGTGTGTGTGTGTTGTGTAGGGGGGTTATTCTCCCTCGTTTAGCTCTACTACGTCCACCAGCTGTTGGCTAACAAGTACAACATATCAACTTAGAAGGTACATGTCAGTGTTGAGTTCACAACTTCTTTCTGCGGAAAACAGGGATCAACAAAATAATAGTTTAGTGGAACAGTGTGAAACATATCGGGGGATCTATTATCATCAACACATTTTAATACTAATTATATTTTCATTATAATCGCCTAAAACTAAGAATCGTTGTGTTTTTTTGTCGCGGGAGGCCTACAGAGGGAGCGGCTCCTCTTCAGTCCGCCATGTTGCACCGCCATGTTTTCTTCTACGGCAGCCCAGAGCGGCCAAACCAAACGCGGGCTTTAAAATTTGTGTGTTTTTAACGTTACAAAACTGCGCTAACATGAGATGCAGGTATCCAGCCGGCCGCCATCTAACTTTCGCTCCTGAGAAAGTACTTTAACGGAGGTAATTTGCACATAACTTTACTTATTATTTCATCACTTGTCTGAGAGGGCAGTTGGTTGCGTTACATGCATGTTGCTCCAAAAAAAAAAAAAGTGCATGACCCGACTACGGATGACACGTTGGATTTGTTCCGGGTCCGCGGGCTCTGAGGGGCTCTAACGAGGCGAGACGTGGACGGACAAAGCATCAATTAGAGCCGCGGGGTGTCCGAGCAGCGGACAGCGGACATTGAACACACACACACACACACACACACACACACACACACACACACACACACACCTCCCGTCCTCGGACGCTCCTTTGTCCCGGTGCACGGGGAAAACAGAAGAAATAAAGACAATGTGATTTGGTTCTGCCGAGCTGCACTCCAAAAGCCCTCGCGACGTCAGAGGGTTCGTCTTCAAAAAAAAAAAAAAGAAGCGTCCTCGACCTCGTCGTCCTCAGCCAGGCAGATGTGTCCCCGCATGGCGACCCCCCGCCGGGCTGCAGGGACACCAGACACTCTGCGTCTGGCTGTTTCTGGTCAAGCAGCGTGAACATCACGTAACATCAGGCATCACGTTTGACGGGGGACACGTTAGAAGAGCTAGAAGTAATTAGTCCAGACAAATATGAACACAGGCAAACGAAAGATATGAACTCTGAAAGATAAGCAACAGTGTTTGTTTGGGGTTGGATGGAAGATTTAAAAGATATTTTCTAATAAAGCCCAACTTTTTAAAGTATGAACAACAGGAGTAACATCTACGGGGAGATTGGTGCATAAGAATACATGAATGAAAACAAATATATGTAAAACAAAATGAACATTTACGATTGAACAATGCATTAAAATAAGCTGTTATTAAAGTGTAAATTGTCTTTTTTTTTGCTCACGAAGTCTCTTATACATCACGAGGAGATGTAAAGTACTGCTTTATTTAGTTGTATTTGTTTTATTCTATTTGTTTTATTGTTTATCTTTTAGTATAATTTAACTATTATGTAAAGTGACTTTGAGTACTTAGAAAAGCACTATATAAATACATTGCATTATTATTATTAAGAAATTAAAGTAGTATGAAAATTACATGAGAAGTTGGGGTGTTTTGACATTGGAGAAAAGTTAACAGGCTATCAAAGTAAATATATTGTGATCCAGAGAGGAAAGAGATTATTCCCTGTAAGTCCCAGAAATACTTGAAATGACATATTAATATTGGTTATGGTAATCACACAATGTGCTCAATGACACGAGAGGGAAGAGACTTTTTGCTCAGTTATGAGCATCTATACTTGTATATAAATAAATAGGATTTCAACAGCTGAAAAGAAAACATTTCTTAACAAAAACAGAAAACCCTGTGAACATGCGGTGCTGCATTGAAACACAAACACACTGAAACTGAAGCGGCATCAGCTCAGAAAACACACCAAAAAAAACACAAAGTCGCTCGCTGACATTCAGAGTGAGATAGAGCTGTAATATTTATCAAAATGAAGGTTTGTCTTACCTCGCTGATAAACACGTGCGAGCTGCCAGCGTGAGGCGAGCTGTGAGAGTCTGTACTGTAGCACCACGCTGACCCTGACACACACACATACACACACACACACACACACACAACCCTCCCGCCATCGAACCCCCCTCTCCTTCCAAACACCTCACCCTGGACAGTCTGGTCTCTCTTGACTCAAGAAGTTTCTCCTGGTTTTAAGACGTTTGCTCACTCTTTTGTCAGGATTCATCATCATAAATTAGTTTTTAACTTGGTACTGCGGTTATTTTCATATTTGTTTGCGCGCTAATGCTGTTTATTTGAGGGGAAACACTACAGGGGAACAAGGGAAAACATCGATTACAGAAATAAATCACTATGAAACTTCACAGCACTTATTATTTGTGTGACACGTTTTTACGATATCGTACAGTCAGATATGCAGAATTTTAGATATCACTGTTTATATGAATGAATAAATTAGAAAACCGGTATTTTTTTTGCAGTACAAAGTTCTATAAATGAAGCTATGAACGATATATGAACAAACCCTTCTGTAAAAACCTTCAGCGTGGTGCATGTGTGTGCTAAAGCCCGGATCTTAAAACACTGAATATCATGAATATTTAGTCACCGTCCAAACTGTGTGTGTGTATATTTCCATGAACCTCTCACATTATGGTCTAAAAATGTTCTTCAAGCCTTGTCTATAGTCCCTGATCTGTCATATTTCATTACATTTAATCTAAAAAGAAACACTAGAATCCCCCTTAAAACCCCTCGAGATGTGTAACATACATGTAGAACATAACATAAAATATACGTCAGGAAACAAAATGACCTCACTGTCTGCAGGTTTCAGTTCCTATGAATGTAATGTAATCCCTGTCATACACTATGCTATGAAGTAATATATAATATTTCAGTTTCAACACGCTTTGTAGCTGCCTGTGAACGGAGGAACATTTTCAAGTTGTTTGTCGGTTTTGGACGAGTGACCGTTGACCACTTTAGTCATTAATTAACTGCTTTCCTTTGAAGGAGCTTCTGCGTGTGAGCGCGCGGCCTTGACGTCGCGTGTTTGTTTTATCGGGCAGCCGTCGGCCTTCCCACCTTCTTTTTTCACATGCGGCACCTGACGTCTTCCCATCGTCAAAAACACGGCGTGTCACTGCAGTTCATTCACGTGTTTGTCCTGTGACATTTATTTATTAAGTACATTAGTTTACATTAGTTTAACCTCCAGGTCTGAAAAGAAAGAGTCAGTGATAAAGTACCTTAAATCTGCATTCTCTATAATGTCCACCAGGGGGCGACTCCTCTTGTTGTATAGAAGTTTATGCGAAAATGTCTACTCTCTTGACTTATTCCTTCAGTAAACATTGTAAGCATGAGTTTATGTCTCAATCTCTAGTTTTAAGTGTTCTTCAATACAGCATGATGCTCATGTAGTAAATTAAGGTAATTTCGAGTCAAACAGAGTATTTGATGCTGCAAATTACTTTGATGCTTCATATTTTCCATTATGGGGTGAGATTATTTTAGTGATATCTTTTTTCTCCCCTTATTTTTGTTTGTTTTACATGTTTAGTTTCATTCTTTTTCACTTTTGAGTGTCGTATTTTTGTTGAACTGCAGTAATAACTAAATAAAATATCAAATATTAAAAAGAAACCAAATTTATATATTTCAGTGTTGTTATGTTAATGATTTGTATTCATGTATCTTCAATCTGGTGTTTTATGATGAAATCGATTTGAAACCACAAATAAACACAATAAAATTGTCAACCGTGCACGGGTTCTTGTGAAAACCTTTCCTTCAGAGAGGTTTTCATTCCCAGCTGTGATTGTAAAAAAAAACACAAACAACACACATGGACACGTGGTATCGCTCCAATCATGTGGTGTGTTACTTTCACACCAGTATACCCAGTCCTGATTATACCACAGTGCCATTTAGGTCAACAGTGCATCACCTCTGCACTGTTTTGACCTATTTAGCTGAGTGTGTTTTAGCTGCAGTGACAGGATGCGGGAACCAGACAGCTTACTTCCTGCCAGATGTCACAGAAACAGCAAACTGCATGAGCTACATTAAGGTAGGTAGGTAGGTAGGTAGGAAGATAGGTAGATAGGTAGGTAGGGAGGTAGGTAGGTAGGTAGCTAGCTAGCTAGCTAGCTAGCTATGTAGGTAGATAGCCAGGTAGATAGATAGGTAGCTAGCTAGCTAGCTAAGTATAGATAGATAGATAAATAGATAGATAGATAGATAGATAGATAGCCAAGTCGATAGCTAGCTAGGTAGCTAGCTAGCTAGCTACCTAGCTAGATACCTACCGAGCTGGCTAGCTAGGTATCTTGGTAGATAGATAGATAGATAGATAGATAGATAGATAGATAGATAGATAGATAGATAGATAGAAATGAAAACATGATCATTGAATAAAATAAAAGCAAAAATAAAGTTGATGGGATCTGTTGGGTAAAAAACATAAAGCACTTTCTCAAAAAAAAGAAGGAAAAAAAGCAACAGCCAGCTGAGATGAGATCAACTAAAATCATTTCTGTGAATTACTGCGAGACCACCGCACTGACCTGATTAGTGTCGGCCCGTAACAGAGAAACACACATTTAGGGTCATGACCCAAAAAGAAAAAACATCATCAGAAAACATATTTTAGACTTCAGTAATCCAAACCAGAAGGTTAAAACAAATGGCAGAACTATGAAGAAAAGGGCCAGGATGCTGGGGAGGGTTCTGCTGGGAAACCACAAGTTTTGGCTTAAAGCGATATAACAAATGAAATTAGAAGTTTGTTTGCCTGTCTCTTTCCTGTTAGGACACAACCCAAGATACCGGTAGTACACAAAGGGCCGGTCAAGACAGACGTGAGCTGGCATACCACCGTTAAAATATCATCACAAGTTCTCGCTGAAGAGTCTCACCCGACATTTTCTCATCCAGACTCGACGCTTTGCCTTCTGCTTTAGACCTTTTATTTTCCCCTGCAGGGCATTATCAGAGAAAATAGGTATAGTTACCCTGTATTTTTCAAATCCTATCCTGTGTAGGTTTAAGATTTGAGTGAATAACATCTGTAAAGATTCTCCTGATGCGTGTGATGAAACCCAATTTCAAAACCAGGTGGGACTTTAAAACTCATTTAGTCTGAGACTGTCGAAGCTCTATGTTAGCTTCTTTTAACGACTTGAGACTTCGTTCTCCATCTGGTTCTACAAAACTCGACTGCTTGTACGGACAGAAAGAATAGCAACTCTGTCAACACACGTATGACACGTATAATTTAAGATAAAAAAAATAAACGCTTGAACCTGTGGTTTAAGCTGCAGTAACCTGTTACTGACAGCGCACACTTCCTGTGTTAGGAAACTCTTTGCGGTGTGAAGGTTTGCCCAGCAGGCCGACACTATGGTGACGTCACACAACATATTAGTCGAGCGTTTCACGTTGTTTTTCACGAGTCTTCATCCTGGAGAGACCCAACTCTCTCAGTCTGCATCTCCTATTCTCATGTAAGTGTTATATACATTTCTATTCATTGTACAGCTGCAGAATTTATACACAGCATGTGTGTCTTTTATCGGGATGTTTTAGTTGACGTTTGAGTCATTACTCCTTCCACATGAGGGCCTTTGTCAGAACAACAGCCAAAGCTTTAGCAAACACAGCTGGTGCATAACTGTGTTTGAGGTTGACATTATTCTCTGCTCTCCACAGGGAGCAACGATGACAAAACAGGCCCTCCTGAACGCTCTGGAGGAACTCGGACAAGTCGACTTCCAGCGCTTCAAGTGGTACCTGGAAGATGAACGCCATAAAGACTCCTCGACCATCCCAAAGAGCAAGCTGGAGAACGCAGAGATGTGGGACACGGTGGATCTGATGATCCAGATCTACACACTGCCTGGGGCTGTGGAGGTGACCTATCAGCTTTTAAAAAAGATCAACAGGAATGATCTGCTGCTGAGTTTGTCACACAGCAGCTCGGCGACAAAAGGTCAGTCACGCGAATGTCTGAACGAAGCAAATGTAAGACGACAATTTCCATAAAGAGCAGCGATGCTCTGACCCTGGTTGACGTATAGTGCGAGCTACAGGTATTTTGTATGCGTTTCAGCCACCTGGTTGCATGTTGTGGTGCCAATTTCTTTCCACTCCTTTGGATGTGCTTTCTTTCACAGTCTCTATCGTAAGATATCACGCCAAAAGATACAGGATTGATGGCATTCTTTGGAAAATAATCAAGATTAAATCCGAGTAAACTGCTGTTTCTTGTAGTTTATATCCAGTTTCTGTAAAGACGCTGTTCAAAATTAATTAAATTGAATTAAGGGT
Organism: Clinocottus analis; assembly: GCF_023055335.1. Taxonomy (NCBI): domain Eukaryota; kingdom Metazoa; phylum Chordata; class Actinopteri; order Perciformes; family Cottidae; genus Clinocottus; species Clinocottus analis. Next base: position 242,098 of record NW_027175954.1, on the reverse strand, counting down.
TTACTCATACTTAACCAATGCTTAATAGCGTTTAGTTATTATAAAGCTTACCGTTGTTTGTTACTCTTCGGAAGACAATCCTATACCAGAAGATACTTTGTGTACTATTTCTGCAACTGTAGGCGAACTACCTAAATACTTCATACTTTCTATATTTGTGTTCAACACAGATGCGAGGGCTTTGGTACCAAAGTCGCCATGCATCTCAAAATACCAACAAAGGCTTAAATCAAACCTTCAGAACAAGTTTATCTGCATCCAAGAAGGGTGGAAGAATGACGAGCAACGTCTCGATGATATCTACACAGAGCTGTATGTCACAGCCGAGGGTGAAGTAAACATCAACAAACAGCATGAGGTCAGGCAGATTGAGGGGATGGTGGGGAAACCAGCGGGAACAGAAAAAACAATTAAACCTTGTGACATGTTCCAACACCCCTCTGGAAGATATAAACCCACGAGAACAGTGCTGACAAATGGAATCGCAGGAATTGGCAAAACTTTTCTTGTGCACAAGTTTGTGTTGGACTGGGCTGAAGGAAGAGCCAATCAAGATGTGCATCTCGTTTTCCCCTTGATCTTCCGCCAGCTGAATTTATGGAAGGGAGAAAAAATGCGTTTAGCAGAGCTCATTCATAAATGTATCACGGAGACCAGAGACATCAAGGAAGAAGCTCTTAATCACATCTTTACAATTCTGCAGTCTTCAGGAAACACCAACTACGACAAGAGTGAATTCAAACTTCTGTTTGTTTTGGATGGACTTGATGAGAGCCACCTTCATCTGGACTGCTCCACCAGTGAAAACAGGGGCGTCAACATTGACGTGACAGCGTCCACCTCAGTGGATGTGATGATCACGAACCTCATCAAGAAGAAACTGCTTCCCTCTGCTCGCCTCTGGATAACCACTCGACCTGCCGCAGCCAATCAGATTCCTCGAGAGTTTATCAACATCATGACAGAGATCAGAGGGTTCACTGATGCACAGAAGGACGAATTCTTCAGGAAGAGATTCAGTGACGAAGAGCAGTCCAGCAGAATCATCTCTCACATCAAGGAATCACGAAGCCTCCACATCATGTGCCACATCCCAGTCTTCTGCTGGATCACTGCTAAAGTTCTGGAGGATGTGTTGAAGACCAGAAAGGAAGGAGATCTGCCCAAGACCCTGACTGAGATGTACGCAGTATTCCTGGTGTTTCAGATTCATCAGACAAACAAGAAGTATGACCAAAAAAAGTGCATTCAGTGCATAGAGTCATTAGCAAAACTGGCTTACCACCAACTGGAAGATGGCAACCAGATCTTCTACGAGAAAGATCTCAAAGAGAGTGGCATCGATGTCAGTGGAGCCTCGGTGTGCTCAGGAGTGTTCACAGAGATCTTCAAAGAGGAACGTGGGGTGAAGAATGATGAAGCCAAGATGTTTAGCTTTGTCCATCTGACTGTTCAGGAGTTTTTGGCAGCTTTCTATGTGGAGTGGGCAGTCATTAACAAACACAAAAATGTGATGTGTGAGCCAGAGCAAACTTGTGGCAGACAAATGCAAATGCTTTTCAGTAAACCATCACTGACTGAGGTCCACATGTTTGCTATTGACATGGCCTTGAAGAGTCCAAATGGACACCTGGACCTGTTCCTCCGATTCCTCCTGGGTCTTTCACTGCAGACCAATCAGACTGGCCTACGAGGTCTATTGAAAAACAAAAAAAGCTCAAAGAACAATCGGGAAACAGTCGAGTACATCAAGAAGAAGATCAGTCTGTCTGATCTGTCTCCAGAGAGAAGCATCAATCTGTTCCACTGTCTGAATGAACTGAATGATCGTTCTCTCGTGGAGGAGATCCAACAGTACCTCAGTTCAGGAAGTCTCTCCACAGATAAACTGTCTCCTGCTCAGTGGTCAGCTCTGGGCTTCATCCTGCTGTCATCAGGAAACAATCTAGATGTGTTTGACCTGAAGAAATATTCTGCTTCAGAGGAAGTTCTTCTAAGGCTGCTGCCAGTGGTCAAAGCCTCCAACAAAGCTCTGTAAGTGCAGATACTAACTGTGACACAGGGTTGTAGTTGCAAGATTTAGTCCACAAATTGGTTAGTTGATCAATTGAAGAGTCATTCAAATTGTTTTTTAGTATGATTTTCCCTCCACAGAGGAATAAATGAAAATTACAGTATCGGCTAGATTGTATTCTTTGCTGTAATTGCTGTTTCCAGTTTCCAGTAATATACAATCAGGCTACGAGATGGCTTTTTCATATGGTAGAAATAGTGTCAGCTTTTAAAAAAAGTCGTTATCACCAATTCTCTTTCAGACTGAGTGGCTGTAATCTGTCAGAGAGAAGCTGTGAAGCTCTGTCCTCAGTCCTCAGCTCCCAGTCTTCTAGTCTGAGAGAGCTGGACCTGAGTAACAACGACCTGCAGGATTCAGGAGTGAAGCTGCTCTCTGTTGGACTGGAGAGTCCTCACTGCAGACTGGAGACTCTCAGGTGAGATCGATATGTATGTATACATATACAGTATGTATATAATAGACTTTACAGTGAAGTAGTAGACGTCTTGTTTTCAACATATTTCTACATGAGCGACGACAATATCGAAAAACCATATCAGAGAGAAAATATTCATCAGATTAGGAAGGGGCTGTCAGAAGTTCCCATCATATTTCAACATTGGTGAAACCAATATGGATTTCCTCTAACTAAAATACATATGACAGAAAAACATTCCTTTGGTTTTTACTGTCTATTTGATGAACGCATGTCTTCACTCTTGCGTCAAAAGGACAATCCCCAAATGTATTTGAAAAGAAAACACAGAATCCTGTTAAATGACTCGGAAATATCTCGGTTGTAACAGCAAATAATTTCTTTTTCAGGTTGAATCAAATCAGGCTTACAAAGAGATGCTGTCAGAAGCTCGCATCAGTCCTCAGTTCCCAGTCCTCCTGTTTGAGAGAGCTGGACCTGAGTAACAACTACCTGCAGGATTCAGGAGTGAAGCTGCTCTCTGCTGGACTGGAGAGTCCTCACTGCACACTGAAGACTCTCAGGTCAGATCAAACCATGGCGCTTTAGTGTCATAAAAATGTTTCCTCATTTTTGTTGTTTGAAATAAAGCAGCAGGAAACATTTAAAAAGGTACCTGGAATTTTAATATGAGTGAGCTCCAACTAAAAGCAAGATCCTTTCTTTCAAATGATTAACTCCACAATGGAATAGGGAAATTCTAAACTGTGGAAGCTTTTCTATTTTTTACGTTGTAGACAATAAAAACAATATCTGTGTTTCTTTATCTTTAATGTAATTATTCATTTAATTGTAAATATCCATGCTCCCTGTTATGGCACTCTGTTTATTGTTAGATGTTATGTACTTCCCGCCAGGACAAATTATTTGTATGTGAAAACATACATGGCAATAAATGGTTCTGGTTCTGATTTATCTGATTTATAACTGTTCTTCAGGCTGAGTGGCTGTAATCTGTCAGAGAGAAGCTGTGATTCTCTGACTTCACTTCTCAGCGCCCAGTCTTCTAGTCTGAGAGAGCTGGACTTGAGTAACAACGACCTGCAGGATTCAGGAGTAAAGCTGCTCTCTGCTGGACTGGAGAGTCCTCACTGCACACTGGAGACTCTCAGGTCAGATCTGACTCTGAGGCTTTTTAGTAAAACTGTACTGCGCCTCAAACAATTAATTGTAATTTATCATTACAGTCCCAATATTGGATTTGACTATTTCTATGTTTTCCACATTATGTGTAATCTTGACCATGTTCAGACAATATCGGATGTTCAGACAATATGTTCAGACAATATCAGATCCTCATATTGTCACATTTTAAATCTTAAAACATTGTTGATCGTAACGCTAAACTGTCCTATGGAGCCAGGGCAGTGATTGTTGATTTATATGTTGGGATACAGGAAACATTGAAACACTAGTATTCAAAATATAAAACATATTCAACCATAGTATTGGCACTAAATGGAAATTAAACATGGGCAATCAAAAATATATCAAATATAAATATGTATATTATTTGCATTTTTATGTAGTTTTCTGTTTTAACTGTCTTTGTTTTGGTGTGGGGGCTTTGGAGTGGGCAGACTTTGCAGTTTATATGTAAATCATGCTCTCATAAACATTGTACTTATTTAGGTTAAGTCAAACCTGGCTTACAAACACCTGCTGTCAGGGGTTCTCATCAGTTCTTACCTCCCAGTCCTCTACTCTGAGAGAGCTGGACCTGAGTAACAACGATCTAGAGGATTCGGGAGTGAGGCTGCTCTCTGCTGGACAGCAGAGTCCTCACTGCACACTGGAGACTCTCAGGTCAGTGGTCGTCTCTTTTTTAACAGATGGCCATTTAATTGGTCACAATTAAGTGTGTGTGTGTGTGTGTGTGTGTGTGTGTGTGTGTGTGTGTGTGTGTGTGTGGGTGTGTGTGTGTGTGTGTGTGTCCAGGCTGTCAGGCTGTCTGATCACAGAGGAAGGCTTTACCTCTCTGGCCTCAGCTCTGAGATCCAACCCCTCCCACCTGCGGGAGCTGGACCTGAGCTACAACCATCCAGGAGACCCAGGAGTCAAGCTGCTATCCGCTGGAGTGGAGAATCCCCTCTGGAGACTAGAAATGCTCAGGTATGAACAGACAACAAGAGCTTACTGTCACACTGGCAACTCAGGACTGTTGGTTCACAGTCATTACCAACAGCACCGCTGTGAAGACAGTAATTAAGTGTCCCTGTCCCCACTGAGACTGACCTAACTGCTGAGTATAACGAGACAAGGCAAGTTTATTTGTACAGCACATTTCAATAACAAAGTGCTTCACATAAAAGCAATAAAAGTATGAAAACATAATGCAGAGCAAAACAAGATTTAAAAACAATTAAAAAAACATTCATTAAAACATTAAAAAACAATAAAGAAGCAGAAGAAGAGGCCCCAGTATTGAACCTTGGGGAACACCACATATCTTTTTTTCTACACTAAACTGAATTTTTTTTTTTTTTAAATGACTGAGAGTCTGTCCGACATCTGAGTGCTTTGTTTATTCCTCCAGAGTGGAACATGGTGGCGAGCAGAGGCTGAGACTTGGTCTGAGGAAGTGTAAGTGTGTAAGGCAGCGCATGTTCAGGTAGTTTGTATCAAAAGCTTGTGTCTGCAATCATTTCTCAAATTAAAAGAAGATCCAAAGACCCATCAGGTGTGTTAGACGATATCCTGCATTGTGTCTTGTTCTCTCCATCAGATGCCTGTGAACTCACACTGGACACGAACACAGCAAACAGACACCTCAAACTGTCTGACAACAACCGGAAGGTGACAGCAGTGAGAGAGAAGCAGCCGTACCCTGACCACAGACGGAGGTTTGACTTCTGGTATCAGCTGATGTGTAGAGATGGTCTGACTGGCGGTCGCTTTTACTGGGAGGTCGAGAGGAGAGGAGACGTTGACGTGTCGGTGACTTACAGAGGAATCAAGAGGAAAGGAAAAGGCGCCGACTGCTGGTTCGGAGGGAATAATCAGTCCTGGAATCTTTTCTGCTCCGACGTTGATGGTTACTCTGTCAGTCACAATGACAGTAGTGCCGGCCACTCCTCTTCCTTCTCTTCCTCCTACTTCTCCTCCTCTGTCTCTCACAGAGTAGGAGTGTATGTGGACTGGCCTGCTGGCACTCTGTCCTTCTACAGAGTCTCCTCCGACACGCTGATCCACCTCCACACCTTCAGCACCACGTTCACTGAGCCTCTTTATCCCGGGTTTGGGTTTGGGTTTGTTGGTTCCTCAGTGTCGTTGTGTTCGCTGTAGGAGGGATAGTCTTTTCCTGCGTGGAGAAACACACACACACACACACACACACACACACACACACACACACACACACCCTTTTTGTAAGTCATACTCATATGGTTGACAGTAAGACAAAATTTGTATTGTAATTTTAAAGGCAACATTACAATGCAATATACTAATATACTATCATGAACCAGAGTTTTACTTGATCTATATATATATATATGTGTGTGTGTGTGTGTGTGTGTGTGTGTGTGTGTGTGTGTGTGTGCAATGCCATCTCAAGTAAAGTGACATTATCTTTTTAATTTCCATTTTTTCGTCCCTTTTTTGTTGAATGTTATCTGGGTTTAAAGAGAATATCACTTACCTGTATTATTGTTTTCTATTGTGCACGGTTGTGTTTTATATTGTTTTTAAAGGAACATGGTCGTCTTGTGACGATCATGTTTTTCATCACGCTGTTGCGAATTTGTTTTTTCTTCTATTTTGGTCTGTTCTCAATGTATCTGACACATTTTCTAATAAACAAACACACATTAAAAAAAAAAAATCAGACAACTTTATGTGTGTGTATTTCTTATGTATTGCCAACAGCTATTACACTGAAGTCCAACATTTTCTGACTCCGTTGTTGACGGACTTGCTGACTGTGATTCATTCGCATCATGCAGTTGTGTCATGGGTTGAGTTTTGTTTCCTGTTTTATTTTGTAGTCTTGTGTCCCCTGCGTCTCTGCACTTCCTGCCCTCATTGTGTCCACCTGTTGCTCGTTACCTCCTCTTGTATTTAAACCCCATTCGTCTTCGGTTTTTGGTCTATTTTTTTTTCTGTTTTTAGCATCTGGGTCTTTCCTCCGTTCTGCCGTGACAGAACGAACCGACCACGAGACAAGCGACAACTGGGGTTTAAATACAAGTGGGAGGTAACGAGCAACAGGTGGACACAATGAGGGCAGCACAGGTGCAGGGAACACACAATCAGGAACCAGGTAGACAGACAATCACCAGGGCAGGAAGTGCAGAGACGCAGGGGACACAAGACTACAAAATAAAACAGGAAACAAAACTCAACCCATGACAAGTTGTGTGGATTCCTGTTGAATATTTACTGGAACTCACATGACAAAAGAGGAACAAGCACAAATATGTGACTTCTTCATCGGTCACATCCTGACTTCATTCCTTCCTTCTTCATTTCTTGTAAACTTTCTTAACTTGATGCAGCCGCTCGACTCCAGAGGGACCGGCCTTTTTACGTAGCCGACACGTTCTGATATTGAACCTTAAGGTAAGAGCGTTGGGTTTTCTTTTTATGCTTTCAGCTCTTTATTTAGATGCCTTTGTGGATACATGATGAGAAGCTTACGAACTCTTTTGACTCCGTTCAAATGACTGTAAACTTATCTCTACACTAACGCCATCTAAATACTTCATGTTTATATGTCAGTGACATTTTCATCAGAATCAAATTGTTGACATTGTTGTGTATATTGATAATTAAATGTTGCTACATGGTTTTTTTTCTTCATATAGTTAAAGTCAAAATGATCAGTGATTGTTTGAAACGCATCTTAATTACTCAAATTAAGTGATGCATATCAGATTTAATTAAGATACACATCAGATGAACAGTGAATGAAGCCTTTTTAAGGGGATTGAAAGTAACTGGAAATGTCAAAATTAACTTAAAATTTAAAAACGTTTTCATATTGTATAATGTAACACTGACCTACAAAAATAAAATAAATTCAGAAAATATAATTTTTTAGATCCATCTTTGTGAATCACACACTAATAGTTAAGTTTTGTATTCCAGTGTTATTGCCTCGATGGCTTTTATTCTGGTATTTACCGTTTGGTCTACGGTGATTTATTTTGAAAGGATCCCGGTCTCAAAGTAGAGCCAAGACAAGGAAAGCCGTAATTAAGGTAGTTAGTGTGCAAACAAGTGGCGGAAACATCAACGTCCGTCCCGTGAAGGTAAAGTAAAAGGTTTATGCGTCTTAACATCTGCAGTTGAAGAGGTAACAAGGTGTTTTAACCGGTTAATATCTGTTTTATTTGGTAAAGATGTTGAGTTAACGTTGATGTTAGTTCACGTGACTCATAGAAACCTCAAACGGTACCTTTTTTTTTTTTAATCGGGGTTAACGTCGTACTTAATCCTCGTTGGATGGTTTATCATAGCCTCTCTGTATAAAGTTCGGTTGAAGATGTTGAAATTCGTTAAATTAATATTTATGTTGATTATTAACAGATTTAACTTTCGCCCCGTGTAACTTTCACTTTCGCTCTCGTCGTGACACAAATAGATTTCCTCCTTCCAGACTAAAAAGAAAAGGTGAATATATGTTAAAAAATCATTTTGTCCACGTCGAATATATTATTATTATTATTATTATTATTATTATTATTATTATTATTATTATGATGATTTTAATCTTCTCATAATGACTCGTGTAATCTGACTGCTTGGTTCCAGTTTGACACAAAACTTTAAAAGTGTTTGAATGTGCTCGGCTCTTGTGGTTGTTTGCAGGAAAAACAAAGAAGATTTTGAGACGCTGGTGACGCTTGTTTATTTGTTTGTGATGAAGTTACCAACGTGACGTGATGGTGACCGCGCAGCTGCGTGGAGGCGCTTTGTGTAAAGAGCTTTATTACATTATTATTACATTTCATTTAGCTGAGTCCATCTAGCGGAGGAAGAGCGGAACTGCACCATCTGTTTGTTCTCTGCCTCAAACTTTATAATGATGCTATTTATCAAACATGCTAACCACAGCTGCTGAATGTTGTCTTTTCATGAGGATTTTATTACTTTTTTATGACGTTTTTATTAATTTTTATTTTCCTCAAATGTATTTATTTATTAAATAATACATTTAAATAAAAATGTAATTAATTTTAATTACATTATAATTAAATTAAAATGTAAAATTAATTATATTAATAATAAATAATTAATTAATGAAATTACATTACAATAAAAATGTATTTAATACATTTATTTATTGTCCTCAAATATCCCACAACTATTCTTTTTTTATTTTTTTTAAGTTAGTCTGGTTTAGTTTTTTCATGTCAGGCTAAATTATTTTGGTGGTTGGTATTACAAAATCAACGTGGTCAACTAATTTCATAAAGGTAAAACACACTTATTTTTATACAAATGGGAACAAATAACTTTTTTTTAATGGTCGTTGAAACTGAAAATGTGATAGCCATTTTTATTTTGAGTAATTAAGATACTAACCAGTTATACAACAGCTTAATAATAAATAAAACATAAATATAAAATAATCCAAAAAATTGTCTTGTAGTTTCTTTTTACATTTTTAAATTCCTGGATCCATGAAGAAGAAAAAAGCATAATACCAGAAGTTCAGCTGTCGTGTTCTTCACTGATCCCTCAAAGTTGAATCCAGAGGTCGCCGTCAGTGACAGGAATGATGATGAATAATAATATGTGACCGCTGACAGCATCTTGTTGTGTTTTTTGTGACGCCGCAGGGCTCCGCTATGAGTACGTGCCAGCAGACGGTGGAGGGAGTCGTCTCTAAAACCTGTGAGGAACCCGACTGGCCCACGAAAGCTCAAAGGTGAGACGAGGATCTCTAAATGTCCGGGACTCTTCTCCGTGTCAGGGATTCACTCCACCGACATTACTCACAGTCAGATCTCCGTGTGTGTTGTGTTGTTGAAGTCCAGAGCAGCGGAGGAGACCGGACTCTCCCGGACCTGAAGCCAGCTGCGTGTCCATCAAGTCCATGTTGCCACCTCTGGCGTTTCCTACAGAGACACTGTGAGTCCGCCACGTTCGCATGACATCATGTTGTGTCCTCTTGTCATGTTAAAGAGGCGACGTCTGGTGCTGCAAAGTGAAACCAATGCAGTTGAGGCAAAAAAAACAGCAGTTCCTCAAATGGCCACTTGAGGCCGGCTCCAAATAATAATGTTACCAGTTTAACGAGCGAATATTATGAACTTTCTTTTATGTTCCCAACTGGATGATCATACTCTGACGCTAATGTTGCTCCAATAAAACTCAATCAGTCATTCATGAACATGTATAGCTAAAGGTTTGAGAGGTGTGATGGTGTTTCTCTTTGTTTCTGTCAGTGTCCCTCAAGGGCCGGACTCCGCCTTACCAGACGATGTGTCCATCAAACGGTCCATGATCCATCCCATTGCCTTCGCAGACGATCAGCACTTTGATGAAGACTGGTAAGTGGAAGTTAAACCAGATGAGTTTGTTATTCTGCAGCTCTCCTCTCACATTCAAGAGGGCAGATTTTTTTTTTTGGGAAAAGTTTGAAAGTAGATTCAACTTCAACACTAGCGTCATCGCATCTTGCGGCTATTGTTGTTATTCCCTGTAGACTTCGTGATTTGCATATTGTTTTTTTTTTGCAGTTTCCAGCAAGTTCCCAGTGTGCAGTCCGTCAAGTTTCTTCCAAAGGATTTGGACTCCATATTTAGGGTGCGTAGATGTCCAACAACAACTTTTTGACCTCAACTCCAAATACAATAAAACCTTTTTCTTCCTTTTCCAGACTCTGCAGGAAAACCTTGCCACCTTCGTGAAGAGCGAGCTGAAAGCGTTCCAAAATATGCTGAGCCTTAGTTACCCAGAATGCCTAAAGAGTGAGGATGAGGAGGTGTTGGGTGGTGAAGAGGAACAGAAGAGGAGGAGCAACCGAGAGGCGTGTCTGAAGCTCACGCTGCACTTCCTGAAGACAATGAAGCAGGAGGAGCTGGCTGACTGTCTGCAGAGCCGTAAGGTTTTTTATTTCCACACTCCACTTTCCTGACAATTACATGAACATCCAGTGATTAATCTCATTTGTTGTGCGTTAATCCAGGAACTGTTGCTGCGGTTTGTCAAAGTCGACTCAAATCCAACCTGCAGAACAAGTTCCAGTGTGTGTTTGAGGGCATCGCAAAAGCAGGAAATCCAACTCTTCTGAATCAGATGTACACTGAGCTCTACATTACAGAGGGAGGGGCCTCCGGGGTCAACGACGAACACGAGGTCAGGCAGATCGAAACGACGTCTAGGAAACCAGACCGACCAGAAAGAACCATCAGGTGTGAAGACCTCTTCAAACCCGGACCTGGAAGACCATGCCGAGTCAGAACAATGATGACAAAGGGAGTGGCTGGAATTGGGAAAACGGTCTTGACACAGAAGTTCTCCCTGGACTGGGCTGAAGGCAAAGCCAACCAGGACGTCCATCTCACGTTTCCATTCACGTTCAGAGAGCTGAATGTGCTGAAGGAGAAGAAGTACAGCTTGGTGGAGCTTGTCCGGCACTTCTTTAGCGAAACCAAGGAAGTGGAGCTCTGCCAGTTTGAGGAGTTCCCGGTCGTCTTCATCTTCGACGGTCTGGACGAGTGTCGGCATCCTCTGGACTTCCAGAACAACGAGATCCTGACTGACATCACACAGTCCACCTCGGTGGATGTGCTGCTGACGAGCCTCATCAGGGGGGAACTGCTTCCTGGTGCTCGCCTCTGGATAACCACACGACCTGCTGCAGCCGATCTGATCCCTCCCCACTGGGTAGACATGGTCACCGAGGTCAGAGGGTTCACCGACCCACAGAAGGTGGACTACTTCGAGAAGAGATTCAGTGATCCGGGGCAGTCCAACGAAATTGTCTCCCACATCAAGACATCACGAAGCATCCACATCATGTGCCACATCCCGGTCTTCTGCTGGATCACTGCTACAGTTCTGGAGGACGTGTTGAAGACCAGAAAGGAAGGAGAGCTGCCCAAGACCCTGACTGAGATGTACACCCACTTCCTGGTGGTTCAGACCAAACTGAAGTACATGAAGTATGATGGAGGAGCTGAGTCGGATCCACACTGGAGTCTGCAAAACAGGGAGATGATTGTGTCTCTGGGGAAACTGGCGTTTGAGCAGCTGCAGAAAGGCAACCTGATCTTCTACGAATCCGACCTGAAGGAGTGTGGCATCCCTATCAGAGCGGCCTCGGTGTACACAGGAGTCTTCACACAGATCTTTAAGGAGGAGAGCGGACTGTACCAGGACAAAGTGTTCTGCTTCGTCCATCTGAGTGTTCAGGAGTTTCTGGCGGCTCTTCATGTCCATTTGACCTTCATCAACTCTGGTGTCAACCTGCTGTCACAAGAGGAAACCATCTCCTGGTGGTGGCGGTGGATGTTTCTCATCAGAAAAAAACCTGAACCAACGCATCTCTACCATTGTGCTGTGGACATGGCCTTGAAGAGTCCAAACGGACACCTGGACTTGTTCCTCCGCTTCCTCCTGGGTCTTTCTCTGCAGACCAATCAGACCCTCCTTCAAGGTCTGATGACGCAGACAGGAAGAAGCTCAGCGACCGATCAGGAAACAGTCGAGTACATCAAGAAGAAGATCAGTGAGAATCAGTCGACGGAGAGAAGCATCAATCTGTTCCACTGTCTGAATGAACTGAATGATCGTTCTCTCGTGGAGGAGATCCAGCAGTACCTGAGTTCAGGAAGTCTCTCCACGGATAGACTGTCTCCTGCTCAGTGGTCAGCTCTGGGCTTCATCCTGCTGTCCTCAGAGAACGATCTGGACGTGTTTGACCTGAAGAAATACTCTGCTTCAGAGGAAGTTCTTCTGAGGCTGCTGCCTTTGGCCAAATCCTCCAACAAAGCTCTGTAAGTGTAAACGTGATGGCTAAATGAGTGTCTTTATCAACTGATTGTTGCAACATTTGATTGGTTTATCAGTTGAAAAATCCCCTTTGATTCTTTCTTCAGTTTTATTGTACCTTCACAGATTATGGCAGCCATGAGATTATATAAACGTCTTGTCATATTATAGGTAGTTCCTTTATGAATTTGTCATTGGGATAACAGAGGAATGACCATACTTTTTATTGTTGTATTAATAGCTGGTAAATCACAGTAATATACACAATAAAAAACACTAATCATTCGATAGATGGTCTCTTTCCTCGAGATCCCTGTGCTTGATTGTTCGTCTCGTGTAAAGGCAACCATATACATGTGATGTGTTTTTCATATGAGATGCTCTGTCACTGACTGTCCTTCAGGCTGAGTGGCTGTAATCTGTCAGAGAGAAGCTGTGAAGCTCTGTCGTCACTTCTCAGCTCCCAGTCCTGTAGTCTGAGAGAACTGGACCTGAGTAACAACAACCTGCAGGATTCAGGAGTGAAGCTGCTCTCTGTTGGACTGGAGAGTCCTCACTGCACACTGGAGTCTCTCGGGTCAGTTTTTTTTTTTTTTTTTGCTAAACCAATATGCATTTAAATATGGTTTGATTCTTGACCTTCCAGAAAGTTTCCTGCAAAGGGAAACATATGATTTTGCTTCAACACCTCCTCCAACCGCTGAAGCGCCTTTCACCGCTCTAATCTGCGACTTTTTTTCTAGCAGCAGCAGGCCGCTGTTTTCAACTACAGGCTTAGATGAACCCACTGCCCATTACCAGCCAGCAGCAAACAATTAAATATTATTCTGTGTCGGCCTCTCTAGGCTGTCTGGCTGTCTGATCACAGATGAAGGCTTTACCTCTCTGGCCTCAGCTCTGAGATCCAACCCCTCCCACCTGAGAGAGCTGGACCTGAGCTACAACCATCCAGGAGATTCAGGAATGAAGCTGCTGTCTGATGGACTGGAGGATCCGCTCTGGAAACTGGAAACACTCAGGTATGGACAGACAACCTGGCTCACTGTCACACTGATGAGTACAGGACTGTCTCAAGTCTGATGTTCATTGATGAGGAAGCTCCTGAGGGCTCATTCTGACTTTGTTCTTCCTCCAGAGTGGAACACAGTGGAGAGCAGTGGCTGAGACCCGGTCTGAGGAAGTGTAAGTGTGTGTTCACTTTGATTGTGTAAGAAGATTTAAAAAGATGAGTCATTATGATTCGATCTATTTATTTGATCTGTTAATGAAGCAACAGATAAACCCATCAGGTGTGTTAGATGATATCCTGCATTGTGTCTTGTTCTCTCCATCAGATGCCCGTGAACCCACACTGGACTCAAACACAGCAAACAGACACCTCAAACTGTCTAACTACAACCGGACGGTGTCACATGGGCGAGAGGAGCAGCCGTGTCCTGATCAACCAGAGAGGTTCGACTACTGGTATCAGGTGATGTGTACCGAGGGTCTGACTGGTCGCTGTTACTGGGAGGTCGAGTGGAGTAGAAGGATTGATATAGCGGTGACTTACAAAGGAATCAAGAGGAAAGGGAAAATCAATGCCTGCCGGTTTGGAGGGAATGATCAGTCCTGGTGTCTTTTTTGCTCCGATGTCGATGGTTACTCTGTCAGTCACAATGAAATTAGTACAGACCTCCATCACGCCTCTTCCTCCTCTGTCTCTCACAGAGTAGGAGTGTATGTGGACTGGCCTGCTGGCACTCTGTCCTTCTACAGAGTCTCCCCCGACACGCTGATCCACCTCCACACCTTCAGCACCACGTTCACTGAGCCTCTTTATCCCGGGTTTGGTTTCTGGTTGCCTGGTACCTCGGTGTCCCTGTGTTCACTGCAGGAGGGAGAGTCTCCTCCTGCGCTCACATAGCGCTCACATAGCTTGCCGCGGCTCAGTGGTTAGCAGGTCCGATTTTTTTTTTTATTTTTATTTTTTTTTTTATGCTTGCACCTCACCGACTGATATTAAGGCCAAATAGCTTGAGGGTGGTGACGCTGCAATGTTTCATTTCTTATTTCCTCTAGTGTAACACTGGACCAGTAGACCAAAGGAATCCTCACTTGAGTTGTACAGTTGTGCAACTTTCTATGAGTAATTAAAAAAAAAAGAGCCGTCTCGTGAATTCTCCTTTTTGTGATTTAAAAAAAAAAAAATTATATTGTTGTACTTGGGCTATGACTCTTTTGTATTAGACCTATAACACACCAATAATATATCTAAATGATTAACGTGGTGTTTGTATATTCACCCATGCTATTTATACTCCAAGCACTTTCCTGGGTCATTAGTAGCATATCCGCTCACTCTATAATATATTAAAGGATGCCGACAGACAGCAGAGGAGTGTGAGCTGTTCATTCAGGTTTTAGGAGCAGTGTCCCGGTCAGATTGCTTGTACACATCATGCAGCAGGATCCTACAAGAAGGTTTCTGACCTAAAACTACCCACAATGCATTTGGCCAATAGAAAGGCCCAAATATATTCATGATAGTCGAGCAACAAATAATATTTTGATGCTGTTGAATTGTGCTGTGTCACTCACATGTTTTTTTTTAATTCTAAAAGGTCATTTTTTTCACATCAAGAAAGTCCCATTTTGTCGCCGTAATGTGTCACATTGAATCATTTACTGTGAGTCAGAGTTTCACCTCCAACACATTTACTGAGCCTCTTTATCCCGGTTTGGGTTCTGGTTTGATTCCTCAATGTTTGTGTCTCCTATTGTGATTTTACTTGTTATTTTAAGTACTTTTTTAGTCTGTAATTTTTCAATGGATGTCACGTAGAATACATGCATTACATTTTCAAGGCAATAAATTAGCCATAAATCTGCTTCCACCAAGTAAGTCTCGACTGAATGTGAAGAGGTCCACTAAGTGGTTTGCTGAAGGAAGGTCAGCTAAAAATTCCTTGTAAGGATAATAAGTTACATAAATTATGATAAATTATAATCTCTATATGTCTATAAGAACCAAAGAGTGTTTGATGCTGAATAACTTCTTATTACATAAAGTATTTAGCTTCATTACTGTCAATATTTGAGTGGAGTATAGTTACAAGTTCCTTGAGTTTCAAACACATTTTACAGAAGAGAAAAAAAATGTTTTTAAAAAAAAAAATATTTTGATACAGATTCTTTTTTCATTTTTTTTTAAACTTCTAAATGTATTTTTGTATTTCACAAGTTGTATTTTCACAAACCATGACATGAGACAACTGTGATGTGTGTACTCTTTTCCATGTTTGTTTTTCTCTGAGAAGATTGTCTGACCAATACCTTTCAATAAAACACTTTTTAAAAAATATGATTGAGTTCTTCATCTGATTGAATATCCCCCTGAAACATTTTAACAACTACATAAACCTTTAAAACCAGACAGGTCAAAAAGCAATGGAATGTGAAGGGAGGGAAAAAAGTTTTATTTTGACTGTTATTTCAATGAGAGCGATAGAAGGTACAGATTCATTTAGTGATTCTTACCAGCGTGTCGTCCACAACAGCGAGCCGCCTTTACTGAAGGCCTTCACTGAATAAAAGAGTATTTTATCATTTGTTTTATTTACCCTTTGGCTTAATAAATAGTAAGTACCACTAGATGCTTTTGGGTAACACAAAAAGTCAGCCCAGACTCCAATAACACATCCCCTCCAGAAACACTTTTTTAAATTTTTATTTTATATATATTTGTACCAAATAGTAGGTGGCAGGTGATCTGCCAACTAGCATCAGTCTGTTATAAATATATAAAGTTACATATAGTTTAAATACTCAAGTAAAGTCCATATACTTAATAATACATTTAAGTAAATGTACATTCAACACTGAACCTTGACTGAAGCTTTGGTCAATCATAGAAATAATATATAATGATAAAATCCATCGGAAAAATCCTCCAAAAACTGTAAAGTCACGTGACCGTTACAGCCGTCTTCGCTGATGCCTGACTGTATAACGTCACAAACTCACCAACTCATTTTAGGCTTTGTTTGAGTTAATATGTCATCAAGTGTCTCATGTATGATAAATAATATGTAATAATTAATGTTTTATGTTTAATAACATGGCTTGAGAATAGTTAACCCTTTGAACGCCGCTAATCAATTATTCAGGCAGCTCGTCGGACACCTTTATCTGGACACCACGCTCCTAACCGGAGAAGCAGCTGATCTCTGAAGGTGAGAGCGACAATTATATCATCACACAGGTTCGTTTTTCAACTGAAGTGTTTGGTTTAAGTTTGGATTGATGCCTTTCAGCTGAGTTTACAGACAACCGACGAGTCTAACAGACAGTCAGTTTACTTCGTAATACAACTGTTAGCACGTTGGATAACAGAGAGTCATCGTTTAGTTTGTTTTGGTGTTTTATTAAATGACAGGATGAAGCTAACGCTAGCTAGCTAGTTTATGCAGCCAGGACTTTGTAATGTGCAGTTTATTAGGTGCACCTAGTTAATGCATTTGTATGCTAGAGGTGGAGGAAGTATTGAGATCATTTATTGAAGTAAAAGTACTCTGTTACGAGTAACATGTCTGCGTTGAAGGTTACGTCAGTAAAGGTGCGTGAAAATGTACACAAATGGACCTTTGTAAGTGTTGGACATAACTATTAGTAGTACTTATACATTCATTTAAAAGCAGGAATTAACTGTTGAAGTAATGTTTATAAATAGAGTAGCAACCAAAACTGTCAGGTGAATATAGCGAGGTAAACAGTACAGTATATGTTATGGCAATACATGGAAATACTCAGATAAAGTATTACATGTTTCCTAAGTACTGCACTTGAGTAAATCTACTAAACTTCATTCCACCACAGATGCAACAGTCCTGCAGTAAATCTTCCTTTGTGAAGGTTTTAATGTTCAGTTTGTAGTTTGTGCTGTTTTTCTGTGTCTCATTGGTATTAATGGGGCAAAATAACAGAAACACCTGTCAGCATAACACATTACAGTTCAACAAATTAGTGAAATTAATTTGAGGAATGAATAGCTTAATTGACAAATTAAGCTATTCAAGACAAATTATGTATTTGTCTTGTCTATTGTCTGATCAAAAGTCCCGAACTAAAACGTAATCAGTTTACAACCTATAACAAGTATTCTCACCAGCAGTTAATTGGATCAATGCTCTTATAAAAACCCAGAAAATTTTACAGAGGGTGACATTTTCTGTCCAAAGACTCAAATTCAGTTTGCAATCATATACAAACAAATTAAATGAAAGAGGAAAGCAGTGCATTGTTACATTGGAGAGGCTTTGTTTTATATGCAAGAAAAATACAAGTTGAATGAAAACTAATTCTGATTAGTTTGTTTTAATGAATGAATGAATCGTTTCAGCTCTAAAAACTCGACGAGTGTGCGATCAGAATGAAATAAAATGAAGACAATAGAATGACAACAAAGTGAAATCGCTGTATCTCATCTCCTTTTTTTCTTTTGCATCCCTTTTTCACATCGTAATATTCTCGGGTAAATGCTCACCGATAGGATCAGATCTATTTTCTATACGAACGAGAGAGATGACGTTCGTCCTTGTTTATGTTCCCTTAGCTCGGTGCCAGTCTGTCATGGGTCTGCGGGCGTTCTGGCAGAACTACAAAGTGCTGCTCGTGATTCTACCGAGTCTGGGGCTGATCCACTTGGGCTGGTACAACATGAAGCAAATCCCACAACTGCACCAAACCAGAGAGGAGTACATTCCTGAGCCCGGCATCGTGGCTCACGTTTCCCCCAGTGCCGCTAGGCCCGCTGCTGCCGAGAGCAAGTAACCCACTCGGAGGTATTGAACTGTGTTTGGACCCTGCAGCGCCCGCAGCTGGCTCCTGCGCTCAGATAATCAACCACCACCGTGGTGTGTTCATCTGCAGTTCCTCTTCTGTCCACTAGATGCTACTCCAAGATTACTCTTCCTCCACTGTATGCTGAGGCACATGGGGGATAAAAATATATTCTCTCTATTAATACAAATTGATTGCAGGTTTTACACAACAAGTTAAATATTGTGTTGAAACAGTGTTCACTCAAATTACAAACAAACGTTTTTTTGTCTTTAAAGGCGGCATGAGGAGGATTTTCCTAAAAAACAATGTAATGTATAGACTCTTGTCGACGAGTTAGTTTCACACTTTAACTTTGAGGTCAGACAAAGAGTTTGTGGCATAAACAATTTCAGAAAAAGTGTTTTGAGACTGAATAACCTCCACATCTATGTAAACAACACAAACATCTGCCCCTCACTGGTCCGTGAAGTCGCACACTTTCGCCACGTCGAAGGCTGAGAAGCCTAAAAAATCCGGCGGCAAATTTTGCTCGGGGTCCAGATGAACTCGCTGCCAGCCGTCGACCCCCGACGACCGTGAAGCAAGCGATCATGAAGCAGCTCGTGTGGACGGACGCGTAGATCAGACGTCTGAACATTAACAGCGATTCAGGTTTCCTGAGAGGGATCGAGTGTTTGCAGCAGAGACCGAAGACTCAACCTGCAACCATGTAACCCAGGGTCCTTTTTTCTTCTTCTTCAGGCTCATAAATAAATATGAATGTGGACCAGAGGCTTAAAAACAAATGCACACTTTTCCTCGGTGATTATTGGTGGGACAAAAAAGGCTCAAAGACCTCATCCTGTAGCTGCAAATGTCATTAAAATATTCATAAAAAATACCACAGAGTAAGAAAAAACTAAACAAAATAGGGAGAGTGAATGGAAAAAAAAGATAAAATAAAATTACAACTATTAAAAAAGAAAATGTAATTTCTAATAAGAGGAAAGAAAAGGGGCTATATGAAGGCCGTGTCATCGTTGTTCTGTCTTCTGCACGCTCTTGGGCTCCAAATATATAGTTTATTTCTCTTTCTAAGGCAGCGTTGTTTGCTCTGTGAGATCTTCCTCGTGTTAAACTGTAAATAAAAGGCGGCCTCCGTCCTCTTATCCTGATATTTCCTGCATGAACGGGACGTTTTAGAGAATGTGTGCTCATGAAAATGTGCCTCAAAGGCCTGGAAAAGCCTGCATGAACCCTGCTGCTTTGACCTGCGTGTATAAATCAAGTTGTGTGTGTGTGTGTGTGTGTGTGTGTGTGTGTCTGTGCAGGGGCGTCGGAATGAAGCCCCACAGCTGGCTCAGGAGGAACTGGCTGTGGGCGGCCGGCGGCGCGTTCGTCAGCATCCACCTGGCCACCTGGCTGATGCAGACGGCCATGAAGGGCGCCGTGCGCTCCGAGGCCGCGGCGCTCAAAGAGAAGCCGGCCGAGGGACGAGTGGACTGACGCTCTTCATCACCAAACACGGCTTTTGTGTGTGTTCTACACACAGCTTGTGTGTGTGTTTTACACACAGCGGAGGACCACGACCGACTCGACCGTTGATGAACTCTCTCAGATGAACGAACCACTTAGAATTTTAAATTATGAATCGTAAAAATGCAGTTTGAAAAAGCTGCTTTTTGGCCTTTTTTTCGTGTGTTTTCTTCTCCGTTTGATTTAATGGCTGGTGGGTGAGTTGTGATTTACTGTAAATCAATCAATAAACCAATAAAATGATCGAAAGTATCAAATACAGTTGTGTGTGCATCAAAGCTCACTTGTTTGGGACTATTTTCAGCGGCGGATTCATCCACATTCGGTGCTCTCGCCTAGAGAGTATTTGTGGCAGCAAGACGGTTGTGTGTGTGTGTGTGTGTGTGTAACTGAGATTTAAGATACTGTAATTATCTTACATAATGTACCTTGAAATTCCTTAAAAACTTGAAACGGCTTCCAGTAAGATGTATTTTATCAAACATTTTCTGGTTATTTCCAGTTACGTTGAATCTCTTTCATGTCGTCTTTCAACCTGTAACCTCAGTGACGATGTGAAGGAGGAAAACAACGTCCTGAGGGATCAAAGTGGGCAAAAATATATGACTTAAGTCACCTTTTGAACTTTAGCGCAGACTTTCCCATTTTAAAGTCTAACGTCATCGAGATGCCACTTAATCTGCTGTTCCTCCTCCGCCGTGAGGAGAATGAAGCCACACGGGTTTGTTTGGAGATGTCATCACATCATGGACGTGGCTGAGACGAATGGCTGAAACAACTGGGCTGTGAGGGAGAGGAGAGGAATGAAAAACACCTAAAAACTCAAGAATCTAATCGTGAAATTCAGCGTGTCACTTTGTTTTCTGCGGATCGGCTTCCAGGGAGAAGGAGGCTGCGTCTCCGCTGAAGGCCCAACTCAAAAGTGTCAACCTGATCCAAGACGACTCTTACAGCTCAGGTTCTGGATCCTCTGGATCACATTTGGAACCTGAAGATAATCTGGATTCATCCACGAACGTCTGAGCCAAAAACTGGAACAAAACCGTCGAGTAGATTACGTGAAAACGTTTCCTGGGCCTCGAGATGAAAAAGTCTATACGGCTCATCCTCTGGAGCACAGAGCCGTGCAGTCAGCAAGAAGCTGGTTAAACTTTTCTGCATTCAGCGTTGTATTTTTTCCCCAATCGATACCATAACGAGGTTTCCGTAATTACATCTTAAAGTTTCGCTGAATCGGATTTAAAGGACTCGTTGTCGCCGCCGGCCGGCCTCCAGAGACACGGTCTCGGTCATGGATCGTCCTCCACGCCTGCAGACGTGCGCGCCTCCGCGTGCTTCCGCCACGCTTTTTTCCCGCTTCCTTCATGTTGTTGTGGATCGATGGAGGAGCGTCGTCCCACTCGGGAGATCTGCGTAATGTTCAGAGACGTGATGTGTGAGGCCGGTTCTGTTTTTGCTTTTTTTTTTTGGTGATGTTTTATTGGATTTCTACGAGACTGCGAGTGCTGCTGAGACGGATTAAAAAAAGACATGCAGCGACATGAAGACGAAAGAGGCAGCAATCGAAAGAAAAAAAACCTCAGTCGGGAATTATTGGCTAAGTACGAGTTTGGCAAAGTTTCTGAGAGAAAAAGACGTGAGAACTAAGAACAAGGAGCTGAACCGTTAAAGGGAAAGAACGTGAAAAGACGAGTGTGTGTACATAAATATGTATTAAAGCACCAAAGACCAACAACATGAATAACGTGTGTTTCTGAAAGTTCTTAGCAATATAAATATATCAAAGAAATAGAAATAAAACATGCGTTCATAGTATGTTCATATGAACGACCTGGATTGATAGGAAATTATTGTTATTATTTATTTTTTCCTAATTTGGGGAAAAGTGACCCTTTGACTTGAAGATCTCAGCGTCCTCCAGAAGCACATCAGCTCCTCCTTGTCTTCCTCTTCCTGGTCCTCCTTCTCCTCCTCCTCCTCCTCCTCCTCCTCCTCCTCCTCCTCTTCCTCCTCCTCCTCTTCCTCCTTTATCTAGATTGAGGTAACGAACACTCGCAGGTTCCCACGAACATCCGGCGGTGATGTCGCCGTCTGCTCCGGGCCCGCTGGAGGTCGGAGGTCGAGGACGTTAAGATACTGCGGATTCCTTCGACTCAGAGCCAGACGATGTGGATTTATGTCGTGTTTCACTGGTTTGATCGACCAAAAGCTGGTTTGACCTGGAAAGGTTCAGCCGCTTCTGCTGTTCTCTGTTCCTCACGGTGGCCGCCAAGCAGATCAGTTCTTGTGATAAAGTGCTACACATATATATACAATTCAATATAATTGTCTGTATTTATATATTGATACCATAGTGATACTCTTCATAATTTCATTTAGATATAATCTCTGTACCAATCCCTTCATTCAGTCTCCTGATGCCCGCCGGCACACGCAAACCATCTATCAGGATATTGGCGTCCGCAAAAAGGAATGCAACTACAAAAAACAAACAACAAAAACACACAAATGTGTACTCCTCGTGAAAATGAAAGGTCGTAAACTCCATGGAACCTGCCGTCCCTCACGCTGTCGGTCTTTTTCTGCAAAAACACGACATAAAATGAGGCTTCAGCAGTCACACAACGAGGTCACACGTTTGGACATTGTTATGACTTGACGGTACCTGAATGCACCACATGCAGGAAGAGACGTTAGTGTGTCGTCGTTGCAGTTCCTTACCTGTCCACCAGGAGCCCCTCAGTGAGCTCCAGGTCTCTGCTCCTCAGCTCACATCCTGGGTGACCTTTGACCTTTGCTGCTCCATATTCACTCTCTCGACCCCTCGGCAGCAGGTCAGAGATGTTTCCCTCCACTTCTTTTCCTGCCACGAAGTCCAACTTTGTATTTCTGCCGTGTGACAAACCGAACATGGTTCCCTTTTCCTCCACCACCGCACATTTATTTAGATTCTCTTTTAAAGCACAGATTCAATAAAAAACAACAACACATTTGACCTGACTTCTGGATTTGTAGCCTTTGTATTGTGACCCATGATTTACTTTATTTAAAAGGTTTTCCCATAAAATTGTTTAATAATAACTGTTTTTGAAGCTTGAACCTCGCTCGAGGAAGCGAAGAGGAAGAGGAAGATGAGGAAGATGAAGGAAGCAGCAGACCTTCCTCTGTTTAAAAGCTTCTGAAAGCATTGTTTCTTGTGGTTTCTTTCCTTTTGTCATCTTTGGCTTTTGCTTTCGCTCGGCTTTTGTTTGAATTCTTCCCACTTTTTATTAGGTTTGTTGGGGCTGTTTTGACTTTTATGACTTTTATCGGCTTAAGTTGAATGTTTCTCAGCCTTTTTTTCTTCTTTTTTTTAGACTTTATTGTCGCTTTCACCAGATCCTTTTACTTCCCGACAGAATAACCGGCAGTAACGGAGCGTTCAGGACGAGAGCCGCCATTTCTCTTCTGACTCCTCAAACAAGGAAGGTGAACAGATCGAGTTTCAAACTACACATTTATTTTCTTTAGAGTTTACTTCTATCAAAGAACATCTCTCAGCACACCAACGGCAACAAAAGTGTGTTAATGTTAATCACTTATATTTACAGATGCTGGGAAGCTGAACGTTTTTGCTTCGGACCAGGCCGGCCGTTTCCCGCCTTTATGCTAAAGCTAAGCTAACCCACTGTGGCTTCATATTTACCGTGCAGACATGAAGGTATCAATCGTCTCTTTTAACTCCCTGCTAGGATGCAAAGGGAAGAATTAACTGGAAATCCTCTTGATAATTAAGTATCCTAATAATAATTTCAAGCAAAAATATCAAAATAATAACCTGGTTCCAGTTTCCTCTATGTGATATTTTGCTGCTTTCATGTTGATAAATGAAACATATCAGTATTTTGGACAATTAAACATCTAATTTTGGGCTCTGAGAAGTTTTTTTGTTTCTTCTATAAAACAAATTTAGACTGATTTCTTTTGTTTTTCTCTGAATTCACAAACCAAATGTTCCTCTTGGACCGAACTCCCGATGGAGCGCTCGGCCTCTTGGTGTTTGCCGTTTTAATTTGATATTGATCGCTTGGTTTGGCCTCTCAGATACGACGAGGAGGGTGCGTTAGTTTTAGTCAGGAACACACACACACAGACACACACACAGCTGAATAATGAACCATTATTATGGTGTAATTTAAGAGCAGCTTTAAATCATTTTGGGTCCATCGTTCTTCTTTCTTGTCCACATTCCTGCAGCGCTCCCCTTCCCTGTGGTCTCATGCAGCGGCCTGAAATATGTTATTTGGTTTTCTCATGGAGGTTTTCTTTTGATTATTAGTTGAATAAAAAGCTCCATGGAAGTACAGTTTGACCTTAGGTGGCATTAAATATGTTTAATTCTGTAATTTACTGTCTCACTGTAAAAAAAAAACTGTTCTTTTGCAGTTCAACAGTTTTTTATTTTATTTCCTATTTTATTGATATTTAAAGCAACTTAAAGCAACATTCTTCTCCGGAAAACATTTAAATCAGTTTTTATCTGTGTGTGTCCACTGTAGGTGGTCACGAGTTTAGCCTAGCTTAGCACAAAGAATAGGAACAGTGGGAAACTGTTAGCTAAGCACAAAAACTGGAATTAGTTGCAGACTGTTAGCCTAGCTTAGCACAAAGACTAGAAGCAGTGGAAAACTGTTAGCCTAGCTCAGCACAAAGACTAGAAACAGTGGGAAACTGTTAGCTTAGCACAAAAAATAGAAGTACTGGGACAGTTAGTCTATCTTAGCACAAAGACTAGAAGCAGTGGAAAACTGTTAGCATAGCACAAACACCAGAAGCAGAAACTAGAAACTAGAAACTGTTAGCTTAGTACAAAAAAATAAAGAAAACAACTCAAATGCATCTAATTTCATATCTCAATAATAATATATATCAATATATACATGTTTGTTTGGTCCTGTGTGAATCCAATACTTTACAAATGAAAATTATTTTCTCATCTAATTAAAAAACGCAACTACAAATTGAGCAGAACAGTTTGAACTCACGGAGAACCAAATGAATAGATTTCCAGCCAAACACTGAACAAAAACAGAATAATCAGATTAGGGCAATAATTCAATTTGACTAAACCAGGAACTTTCCCAGAAGTCAATTCATGTTTCCTGAGAAACATTTGCTCTTTTTTTTTTTAGCACTTTAGAAAATGTAATTGTGTATCTCAATATCCTCACTGTGTGATTTCATTACCATATGATTCCATTCATAGTCCATAAATTGGCAGATTGAATAATCCTCCGGCCCTTTACTTATGATTGACATGTTGAATGAGGAATGACATCGTGCTTACCGATGCAGCTATTTGATGACCAACAACATGCATGTCATGACTGGACCCGCCGATGACGGACATCTTGTACTCGCCGACATTTTTTTGGTCATAATTTCTGGGTTTGTCAAACCACCGGACCACCCGGCTTCCCGCCGGACCTCGCGCTGAGCTTGTGATGCTAATTTTCATTTCGTGACTTTGATCCCAACCTTACCAGTTAACTCCCCCCCATCTCGCCTTTTTTTTTTTTTGTTTGTAAACCCACAACTCATTCATAAAACCGCGTTGGTTTTTTTCCTGCCAAGACGATGCATTTCGGTGTCAAACTCATTTACATTTCCGCCGCGGGGGATCGTCGGTGTGTGTTGTGCGTTGGTGTGTGTTGTGCGTGTCGCGGCTCGGCGGGCTCGCGGTCCCACTGCTCCCACGGGGATTTCTTCCCCGTTTTTTTTTTTTTTTTTCACGGATCCCTGCGGCCGGTGAGGAACGCCACAAGATGTTCAACCCAAAAACCAAAGCGGACCAACGGCTTCCTAAGCGGTACTTTTCCTGTCAGCGCGACCCGCTGGTCCGTTCGGGTACAGTGAACCAGGCTGAACCCCCCCCCCCTCCCTCTCTCTAGAAACAACAGACCACCCAAACCGGACCGGTTCAATTTCATGAGAGCGAGCGCCATATCGTCAGTTTACCAGAATGTTTTTACAATATTGTTCAGCTGCCGAAGTTTCAAACTGCTCTGGTCGTCACCGTGGGGCTTCGCTGATGCGCACGCTTCAAAAAAACGCAGCCATTATCTCGTGAGTCAGACTGGAAACAAACTCTCGACACAAACACTCAGGTCGGCACACAGCAGCATGTGGTAGTCATTACGCTCCCCAAACTTCATTACACACACACACACACACTTATGAGCACACACACTCTGGGATGAGAATTCATGGTATGTACGTTGGGCTCTGCTGTGGGTTTGGATCCAGAGTTTGATGATGTGGCTTCAGGTCAGCTGGAGAAAAACTGTTGGCCTCGACACTCAAATTCTGATTATTAGGAATTTTAATGAGTCTCACTGGAGAAACTATGTAGTTATCATTAGAAATATGAAGAGTGCAAATAATTAGATTAAGAATAAAAGTCTAAAGTGCCACTAGTGACCCCTTCGGGACTCCTCTGGTTGTATAGAAGTCTATGCTTCATGTGTTAAAGCTGCATTCTCTCTCCTGACCACCAGGGGGCGACTCCTCTGGTTGTATAGAAGTCTATGCTTCATGTGTTAAAGCTGCATTCTCTCTCCTGACCACCAGGGGGCGCATCCTCTGGTTGTATAGAAGTCTATGCTTCATGTGTTAAAGCTGCATTCTCTCTCCTGACCACCAGGGGGCGCATCCTCTGGTTGTATAGAAGTCTATGCTTCATGTGTTAAAGCTGCATTCTCTCTCCTGACCACCAGAGGGCGACTCATTTGGTTGTATAGAAGTCTATGCTTCATGTGTTAAAGCTGCATTCTCTCTCCCGACCACCAGAGGGCGACTCCTCTGGTTGTATGGAAGTCTATGCTTCACGTGTTAAAGCTGCATTCTCTCTCCTGACCACCAGGGGGCGACTCCTCTGGTTGTATAGAAGTCTATGCTTCACGTGTTAAAGCTGCATTCTCTCTCCTGACCACCAGGGGGCGACTCCTCTGGTTGTATAGAAGTCTATGCTTCACGTGTTAAAGCTGCATTCTCTCTCCTGACCACCAGGGGGCGACTCCTCTGGTTGTATAGAAGTCTATGCTTCATGTGTTAAAGCTGCATTCTCTCTCCCGACCACCAGAGGGCGACTCCTCTGGTTGTATGGAAGTCTGTGCTTCACGTGTTAAAGCTGCATTCTCTCTCCTGACCACCAGGGGGCGACTCCTCTGGTTGTATAGAAGTCTATGCTTCACGCGTTAAAGCTGCATTCTCTCTCCTGACCCCCAGGGGGCGACTCCTCTGGTTGTATAGAAGTCTTCACATGTTAAAGCTGCATTCTGTGTGTGTGTGTGTGTGTGTGTGTGTCAGTGTGTGTAAGCGCCTCGAGGAACTTTGAATAGCGTCGGTAACAAAAGGTGCACATGAGCGGTGACTTCAAACGATATCCCAGCATCCCTCTGTCTCTGCTGACGGGCGGACTTCATGGGAAACACTGAGTCACAATTTATAAAGCCAGATGGTTCTTGGGAGGCGCGTGTGTGTATGTGTGTGTGTGTGTGTGTGTGTGTGTGTGTGTGCGTTTGTGTTTCCTTTCAAACTAACTACACACCCTGGGAGACTTTCACAACAAAGTAAAAAAAAACGTAAAACCGCTTTTTCTGTAGAACTGAATCGGAGCTTTATTGTTTCAAGTTTGACGAGCAGTCCAGACTTTCCTTTGTAAGATATTTTAAAACTTTATTGTTTAAGTGTTTACAAGCCAACACAAGAACAGTTGAACTAAAGGGTTGTGAGTTATAATCAACACGAGTATTTTTGGGCTGAAGACGCGGCCGCGCTGAAGCAAAGCTTCTGTCGTGTTGAGCTTCAAGTTTTGCAGAATTTTGAATTTTAGACTCGCGACTTTAGACTCACAACTTTATTTTTGAACGTTCCCTTTTGTCTGTCGTTGATTCTCTTCAACTTCTTTGGAGACCTTTTAAATTCAAACTCTAAACACAGGAATGAAAGAACATCTGATGTCTTGTTTTGTACATCAAGTAGAGAGACGGAAATGGTGAATTAATGCTATTTCAACATTTAAGTGCACACACACACTTCATGCCACACCTGCCATCATCCAGGAATGTTGTGTGGTTTGAAATGTCTTCGATTGAGTACCAAAAAAATACTTTTGAAGATACCTTAATCTTCAATAATTAAACTTCTTACCCCTTACGTAGGAAATAGAAAGACAAAATACGATAGATATTTTGATTAAAATGATCAAATAAAACAAAGTAAAAAAAGAAAGGGGGGAGAAAAACTAAACATGAAGTTGACAAGAGGTTTAAAACTGGCAAAAAAATCCAAGAAACTGAAAATATCCAGATATCTCGCGCCATCTTCTTTATTTTTAACACCTGACAGCTGGATATTCGCTGCTTCGGACACATTTCAATGTATTTTGTACATCTCAAAACCTCAAATTTCAAATTTGCCTCACAATGGGCTTCATACATATGAACACACACGACATCCTCTGCCCTTTGACCTTCACATCGGTTCAGGTAAAACTCCCCTCGCCCCTCCCCCCCCCCAAAAAAACTTTAACGCTGCGGCAGAGCAACAGAGGAATATTCATTCTACCAGGATGGACAGACGCACAATAGAACAACACAACAGAGTTACACATTCAATTCAATGGATATGACCGACGTTATTTATATAGTGAGTCGTTGGCATGATGAAGAAGTTAACCATGAATAACAGCAACAGTGGATGTAGTAGATTTAATAATAGTAATGATTTCAGTTGGTTTGACCTCTGGGAGGTTTTTATTTCTGAGAGAACGAGCGTCTTTGTGCCGACCCTTCTTTCTTTTTTTTGTCTGCAGATTTGATTGTGAGAAATTGAGTCAAGATGTTGGCCCTTCTTTCTTCTTTTTTAAAAACAGAGTGGACAGAAACAGAAAGAGAACAAGAGAGGGACAATAAAACATGTCAGGAGTCGTGACGGGATCCTGAATCGCCGTCGTTTCTTTTACTCCTCTGTGTTCGGCACCGAGGGAGTTGACGTCAGTCCCTTTCCCCGCTTCGCTGTCTCCAAACTCAAGTTCCCACAACTGTTTCTGCACAGCTGAGTCATACCGCCACACACACACACACACACACACAGACACAGACACACACAGACACACACACACACACACTTCAACCACACCCCTTACAGGGCAATTTGTGAAAACACTGAGTTCTTAAATTACAACATCCATAACGACCAGACTGAGAGTTGAACTTTGAATCGATCCTCTCGGGGGGGTTTGAAAACCTTACAGCTCCACATCTGTTCGCGCTGTTAGCGCAGGCGGTCACAGCGGGCATCGAACCCCCGACCCCCCCCTTTCGGCGGCGTTTAGTGCCTTGCTCTGCGGGGCGGGGAGGGGTGGGGGGGGAGACTCGCGGCATCGGCTCTGCTCTCCGTGTTGCGGAGGCGGACTCGGGTTTCTCAGACGGATTAGCGGAGGCGGAGGCCTCGGTGATCCTAACGACCGCGTTAGCTCCGCCGCGCCGCCGCCGGCTTTGAAGCAGCGAGAGAGAGAGCGGAGGTTCAGATTTCAGGACTCGGATCATTAAAAAAACAACCACCCGACAAAGAAAGTGTGACTACGAAGAGGACGCTGTGAGTTTGGTGGCTTGAACAGAATCGTGAACGCGAGGACCAGCTCGTTGTTTTTTCTTTTTTTTTTTTTACGAACTCTGCGTCTCACCATGACGTTCTTTCTGAGAGCCAGAAGCTACTGATGGCCGGCTTCTTGTTCCAGACTCAAACCAGTGCTGTCGTGCTGTCGTGCTCGTATTTGTCCCGCCCTGCTGACGCCCCTCCTCTCTACTTCCCTCTGCTGACATGGGTTGTGGTTATTTGGATGTTGATCCATGCGTATACTACTCATTACAGGAATACTTTGGTCCCGTAAATCCGTTTTGTTGCTCCTTCTGGTCACATGACATCTGTTGCTTCTGTCCATCCTGAAGAGGATCCTCCTCTGTTGCTCTCCCTCAGGTTTCTACCCCTTTTTTCCCTGTGAAAAGGGTTTTTACGATCTTTATTTGGGGAGTTTTTCCTCATCCTACGTGAGGTCCCGGGACAGGGATGTCATGTGTACAGATTGTAAAGCCCTCCGAGTTGTATTTGTGATTTTGAGCCATATAAATAAAACTGAATTGAATTGAATATGAGCACATGTGTTTTCCAGACAGCCACTGATTTGAATTCACTTAAAAAGACTTTAAACTTACAGCAGAAAACTTATTTATTTGACGACCGTCTTGCTTTTGCATGCTGAAGATGCTGCCCATGATTTATTTTGGTGACCTCTGACCTTTCCTCCACTACCAACGAGCCTCTGAGATCAGTTCGACGTCTTGTATGTTGTTTATCTGTCGAACGGCATTTCGTAATTTGGGATTTAGCGAACACCTCCAACTCCGGCATCAATAGAAACATTAGCAGGGAATACTTTGTCGTTAAAAATACATCATCAGGATGTTGTGACTCGATGCACACACTTCAGTTCAACCCTCATTCTCTGCTGTATTTGAATCAAACTAATTAAATGCTTTCTGTGATGGATCACAATGTAAAACTCAACTAAATTGGCTAAAACCTGCAAAAATTGTCTCAATTTGTACTTTTTTCCCATTTGAATTAGATTATTATCATATTTTTCTTCAAAGAAATGTAAAAAAAAAAGGAAGAGACAGTCTGAGAGTGGAAGTTGTGCTCTGGACCATGACGGCCGAGGAGGAGAGGACTTTACAAACGGGGAGGAGGGATGATTGACACCAAGGAAAACTCACACAAACGGCCACAAAGACGTCGAAATGATCGGAAACCCGCCCACTCATCCACTGACGAGGGACTTTCTTTGCATTTTTCTTTTGGATTCACATTTGAAAGGCACAAAGTTTGCAGAACTTCAGAAAGCATGTGCATGAACAAACCCCCCCCGCCCTCGCTCTGCAGCGACCACACTGGAACACTTGGGTTGCGGTTCATCTTGTTAAGATGAACGTTTGGGTATCGGGGGGCAGAAATTCCTGCAGGGGAAAAAGCAAATTATTCCCAAAAATATCCCACGTTGTTTATCTGCGAGGGACGATCTCTAACGCTGCAGATCTTTATAAACACCCTCACATGTCTGCAGAAGACAGAGTGTGTGTCTGTCTGTGTGTGTGTGTGTGTTGGATTTAAAGATAGACGGGAGACAAAGTGACTTCTGTTCTCCGCCTCCGGTAAACACCTCCGTGAGGCGAGGTGTGTGTCTGGGTCAAATGAGCAGCGAGCTGAAGCGAACACATGCGTAACATCGTGGATGAGACCGCAAATGTCTGGGAGGAAAAGCTGTGACCTCACAGGAAGCTCAGCGCTCGACGTCCGGACATGAACGTGTGTCGTTACAGGACCACGAGGGGAAATACTCTGTTTTTTTTACAGCGTTATAAATATAAAGTTTGAGTAGTGTTTTTAGCACATCTTCATCCACTGTCAAATAGGCTTTTAGTATTGTATGCAATTGAAAAATTGTTTTGTTAGTCCTAAAAATGTTACAAGATATAAGTCATAGCATCATAAGTCATGAAGTATGTCATTAAAAAGTCGTAAAAAAAAAAGTCATAGTATATCATTGCAAATAAGTTATAGTATAGTGTCATAAGTTATCAAAAAAAACATTAGTGACATTTGAATTCTTTCATGTACCAAATGTTTCACTTATATATTACTTATGAAGTTCAATGCATCCAAATACAGCAGTTTGGGGCTTTTTTTCATCTTCATAAAACAAGCTGTGATTTACAGTTTCATAAAGCAAATCACTCAGTCTTGTCTTGTCTGTTTTTTTTAAAGGTTAAATTCATAAAACTCATATAAATCTATTAAATTTACAGGATCAATTGGAGATGATTGGTTCTTTCTGAGATACTTCACAATAAAATAGCTCCCCCCCCCCAAAAAAAGCACAATTCATTGTTGTCAGAAACAAACAGACTTTTATTTCTCAAGGTCCAAAAAAAAAAAAAAAACATGTATGAAAAAAACATTTGATTTCTTCCTCCATCAAACTAAAGGAGCTGACAACTGAAATCAAACTTGGTTTCACAGCCTGACGTTGTCTCCAGTCAACAGGCAACATGTCACCATGTTCTGGTTGAAGAACTTCCTGAACATCTCCCCGTGGAGGACCAGACCTCCAGCTTTCTCTCTCCAAGATGCCTCCACATCCTTTAATTACGCAGATTGTTCCAAACAACAAAAACAAGATCCAAATTCTGTCCTTAATTCGTATTTTTTTTTGTACAAAATGTACAAGTACAAAAGAAAAAGCTGCATCCCTTGAAGAATTTATTTTTCAGTAGCAAAAGCAAAACGTCTGCCACCATGTTGGTTTGTGTGAAGAGACAACAGGACATCGTGGAACACGGACCAACAAAATGACAATGTACAAAACATGTAGTTCAGGCACAAAAAATGCCCATATCCCAAAAAAAAGTAAAATAAACTATTCTTCAAGAGCACTTTTGGCGTTAAAAATCTATTAAAAAAAAAATCCATCGAAAAAGTTGCGAGTTTACAAACTTTTGACTCATAAATTAAACAAAATGAAAATATCTTAAAGGCTCTTGTTGACGATTAAGTTAATAAATCAAATATACACAATGATTAATTAAAACATATTTACATATCTATACAGAAACATTCTACGCGGACAATTCTTCATATTGACTCAAACCCCCCCACGAAAAAACTAAACCAAAAAAAAAACACAAAATAAATAGATTTTTCTCCCATATTTGTCGGTGCTTTGGTGCAAAAAAAAGGCAACGGCACGTCCGAATACAAAAAACTCATTCTTGAAATAAAAAAAAAGATACTCAAGTCTTTATTGCTCGTCCGTAACGAAGACGTCCACAAAGAAGTCGGAGAACCAGCCAACCGCAGTGTCATAAATAAAAAAAAGAAAACGGCAAAAAGAAGAAGAAGAAGAAGACAAAAAAACACAAATAACCAAAAAAAGTCTCCGGCCGCCGAGGCGTTGGCTACACGATGTAATCCATCCTGTTGACGCTCTGCGGCTGCCTGTTGTCCTGCTTGCTAGTCCGGTGGGGGCGTCGCTCCTCCCAGTCCACCAGCGAGTACGCCGGCGGCGGCGGCGGCGGCGGCGTCCGGGGGAACCTCGCCTTCTGCAGCCGCTTGTCCATCTCGTCGTCCTCCGATTGGCTCCCGGCGTCCGACTTCTTGATCTTGGCGTTGACGGCGTTCTTGTCGTCGCAGAGGTGGCGGTGGTGATGGAGGAGGTGGTGGTGCTGCTGCTGGTGCTGGTGGTTCGGTGTGTTTTTCACGATGGGGTTCTTGATGTGGTTGAGCTGCTCGCGGGCGATGCTGACGCTGTTGTGGAGGGCGTTGTTGTCCTCGGTAACCGGAGGAGAGGACGACGAATCCCCCGCCGCCGTCAGCGTGCTGACCCCCGCGTGGGCGCTCTGCTTCCGTCG
Organism: Clinocottus analis; assembly: GCF_023055335.1. Classification (NCBI taxonomy): domain Eukaryota; kingdom Metazoa; phylum Chordata; class Actinopteri; order Perciformes; family Cottidae; genus Clinocottus; species Clinocottus analis. The sequence continues at coordinate 208,779 of NW_027175954.1, read as the reverse complement.
CCTCCTCACAAACCAAAGCAGCATCAAGGAGATCGCCAACGCCCAGACGACGAGCACCGCGGAAACCAGTAGGGGAACGCGGTGGTCTGCTGGAGGAGGAGGAAGAGGAAGAACAGGAGGAGGAAGAAGAAGAAGGACAAGAAGAACGAGAACAAGAACAAGGACAACAATCACAAGACGGACAAGAACAAGAAGGACAAGAAAAAGAAGAAGGACAAGAAGAAGATGAACAAGAAGGACGACAAGAACAAGAAGAAGAAGGACGACAAGAACAAGAAGGACAAGAAAAAGAAGGACAAGAACAAGAACAAGAAGAAGAAGGACGACAAGAACAAGAAGAAGGACAAGAAGGACGACAAGAACAAGAAGGACGAGAAGAAGAACAAGAAGGACGAAAGAGAACAAGAAGAAGGACAAGAAGGACGACAAAAACAAGAAGGACGACAAGAACAAGAAAAAGAAGGACAAGAAGGACGACAAGAACAAGAAGAAGGACGACAAGAACAAGAAGAAGGTCAGCAAATCACTTTGAGCGTGAATGTAAAGCCACTAGTAGAGATGTCTAGCTTAGCATTCTACCAGCGGGGGGAAACTGCGAGCCAAGCCTCCCTTTTTATTCTAAAATAAACCTAGAATCCACCGCATCACGTGGGCTTATTTGACTCAATGTTCCCTGCAGATCGACATCACACGGCCTCAGTGTGAACCTTTTGGTAGATGAAGCGAGATTCACTGCACTAGAGAGAGAGAGAGAGCCGTAAAACGTTTGGCGTTCTCACCGTCGGGGTCGCGGCTCTGCCTCCTCTGGATCCGAACCTCCGCGATGGCGCCGATGACGCTGCTGTTGGCGCTCCGCTTGCCGACCAGATCCATGATCCTGTCGGTGATTTCCTTGACGAAGGTCAGACCTCTCCTTTGGTCGTCTGTGGACTGACACGATCCACAAGGGGAGAAGAATAAAACCCTCACATTATGGTTTTATCTGTGACATTCCAGTCTAAATAAATGCTCATGTCGGTGCCCCTCTAATCACCGATTTTTCATGCAACACAATAAGTCATGAAAGCTTTTCCATTCCAGAGAAGAAGAAGAAAAAAAATCCTCTGGCGCGCTCGGATGCGTTTCAGCTCTCTGGCTGAAGCGACAGCGGTTTGAAACCGTTGAAACTCATTTTTAAGTCGGCGCTCTTATCTCCGGGACTCTGTGTCCTTTTCCATCTAACCTTTTGGAAACTGTCCGGCCATTTTAAGTCCCAGCATGCCCCATTCAGACAATCTTTTGGCATAAAATACGTAATTTTTCGAATTTTGGAACCGAACAGCGCAATTTATTGACTGAAACTCCTTCCTAGCAGAACAAGGCTTTTGTTTTATTGGGATTTGTGTTGCAGATTCTGATTCTTTTAGTCCTCATCTTTCCAAAAAGGTGTCTTATTGACCGCTCCAGGAGGCATTTTGGGGGAATCTGGCTCATATCATGCTGGATGTTCATAGTTACCATCACAATATCTTTTTAAAAGTGTTTTTTTGGCAGATATACACTTATTCCCCAAGACTCTGCTGAACAAATACATATAATACACACAAGTATTGGAATTAATTTGGGGTTCCTACGACGACTCAAACAGGGAAAAGGAGGTCTGGAACATTGGTTTCACAGTTTAACGGGTTAATAATCCCAGACTTAGAATGCCGGTGTGATCTGCTGGAAAAAGGGGGAGGAACTCTTAGAGATCAGATCGTCGACTCACGATAGCGACGTGGACCTCCTTGCCGGTGCTGAGCGACGGCTCGCAGGTCACGGAGACGGAGGAGTCGGAGGACAGGTTCCTGACCACGTAGAGGCCCCGGAGCTCGCGGCAAACCTGCTCCACCGTCACACCCTGCAGCAAACACACACACAGGGGAGGAAACGCATCAGCATCCAGCACAGAGGGAGGAAAACACCCTGAAAGAGGAGAGCGCCTCCACTGACGGAGCGACAGTCAATGAAGAAGATGGAGGACAGAGGGGAGAAACTGGACTGACCATTGCTGCGATGTCCTTGTTGAAGGTGAAGGTGACGTTGGCGCAGCTGCTATCTGAGTGACACCTGGCTGTGGGCGGGACCCGGTGGGCGGGGCCCATGCACTGCACCTTCAGATACAACACATTGTTTAAGATACATGAAATGCAACAATGAGGACTTTTGACGACTGTTGTACTTTCACATTTTTGGGGGTAATGAGTATTTTTTAACAGTATTTTTGTTTGTTTGTTTTGTTTTTTGAAGGGTTCTCCACCTTTTTGAGTAAAATACACCTGTGAAACAGTTTTTCAGCCAAGTACCCCGTAACCAGCACAAGACAAAAAATTTTGGGGCTGAAAAAAAAAAGGTCTGATTTAATATAGAATATATATAAAATTCTGTATCTGAACTTACACTTGTATTTTAAATTTTAATAAATTAAATAAAAATACAAATAAATTATTTTTATTTTTTTTAAATAAATAAATAAAATAAAAATTATATATATATTTTTAATATTAAAATTTTTATTATTTTTTTAAAATAAATTTAAATAGATTGTACCACTGCATTAAGCCAATCGCATCACTACCATCTTCAGCTACGTCGTGTTGTTGTTCACGCTATATAACTGTGATGAAGTAGTCAAAACTTGTCTACATTTAGCTTTTACAAAACAACTAAATAAAAACTGGGTAAAACAACAATATAATATCAAGAATCAAACTACTTAGAATGAATGCACTGCAATAAAATCTTGCAAAAATAGATTTGGTGTTGATTCCCATCATCAAAAAACACATTTAAAAAACACAGTAACCCGTACTGTCACAGCCGTGGACGTGCTGTCGTACCTTGGTGCAGACGATCCTCCCGTTGTGACAGCGGCACGCGTTGCAGTCTTCGTCCCACCGGCTTCCATCCAGCGCCACCAGCCCTCCGACCACGCAGGGCCGCCCCGCCGCTGCAGCACAGAGCCACAAACATGTCGTCAGAGCGCCGATTACATCTGCTTTTAGATGCATTACTCATCCGCTGCTCCTTTCTCCTTGATTTCATTTAGTAAATCAGGTATATCTATCAAATAAACACGTGCTTTGTTGATTCATTCTGTTAAATTGGTGTAATAACAGTAACAGTGAGTCGTTGAACGGACAGTGAAGATGAGGGTTAACGTCAGTACACTGTGCCCGGGTCATTACCTTCCTGGCAGCGCGGGCCGGTTCTTCCCGCCGCACAGACGCAACGGAAAGCGTTGATTTGGTCCACACAGGTGGAGCCGAAGGAGCAGGGCGACGACTGGCACTCGTCGATGTCTAAACGAGACGAGGGACAAGTCATTGCTATTAATATTATTGCAATTTTGTTCTCCTTGTCTGAGAGCTAAAGAGAAGCAGCATGGGAATAGTTAAGGGTAGCAGGTGGAGCGAAGGTCAAAAGGTCAACACTCACTGATCCTGCAGTCCGGGCCGGCGAACCCCGCAGCGCATTCACACCGATACCAGTTGTCTCCATCCACGCAGGTACCGCTGTTGTAACTGCAGGACGGAGATGATGGGGTTTATTATTTCAGGAGAAATTACAATTATTTCAGATTTTAAAGATGGAGATCGCAACAAAAATGAATTGACAACACTGAGTTGGAGCCCTGGTACTGAATCCTCGTCTTTTTTTTTTATAGAATTACTCTTTTTCTCTTCTGTTTTCAGTATTATGTTATTAAAGAAAGTCATGAAAAAGTGATAGTACTTTATAAAAACCGCAGTATAGTTGTTTGCAAAACTTTTTTTTATTATTATTAAAAGCCATAGAAGCTTTTATTATAAAAACGTCATTAAAACTTATTAAAAAGGCGTAGTATAAAATGTCATTTAAAAAAAGGAAGACCAAGTAATATAACAAACTGTCAGAAAAAGTGCTACAAATAAAAAAAGCAAACATGGTAGATATAGTAAGTCATAAAGAATGACGTAAAAATATCTTAGTATTTATTGTTTGTCAAAAAGAAATCGTGATGTATGTCATAAAAAGTCAAAACTAGTAGTATAATATGTCTTAAAAAGTCAGTATGTTAAAAAAAAGTCCTAAAAAGATTATTGTGTGGTACATTAAAAAAAGGAAATGCCGCTGTAAAGTAAGTCATGGAAAAGTAAAATTCATAGGACGTTTAAAAACAAATGTGAAAGAAAGAAATAGCACAGGATGCCATATGAAACATAAAAATGTAATGACTTGTAAAAAAAAAGATCATAAAACAATTCATAGTATGCCATAAAAATAAATCATGAAAGTGTAGAATATCCTAAAAAGTCATAAAAGAAGTCAAAGGATATAATGAAATAAAATGTTTTACGTCCGTCAGTGTGAGTTGAACTCACCAGGGATGAGGACTGCAGTCGTTGGCGTCTGGAAATAAAGAAAGAAACAAAGAGGATCTTAGCCTTCGAAATGAATTATTAAAAATACTTCACTTCTCTTAATCAAAGCCAAACTTTACAGATGTACTCTTAACACATAGTGCTATAATATTACTTTATAAAAAAAGGGATCATATTCATAATTTCAATGAAAAATAAGTTCTGGAAGATTTCTTTGGGGGGTGAATATTTTTACTTTTTTTTCCCCATTTCCTGTGTACTATCATAAACCAATATAGCAGTAACACAAATATGAACCTCATAATCTAGTTTCAAGGGTTTTCTGTATATTATACATTTTTTAATTATTGAAATAGACCTTGTAGTTAAGGAGATAATCAATATTTAAACCATTCCCAATTTTCGCCACAAAATGGCCGTGTTAGAATTAAAGACTTAAATAGTTTGTTCCTTTTTTATTCCGTACATTTATACAACTTCTAAATATTTCGGTAAATCAGGCATCATTTCTCATCTTTTCACACGCTAAATGTTAGTGCGTTAACGCGCCGTTGTCCTAAAAAAAAAAAAAAAAAAGGTTTGAATATGAATTTCACACACTTCAGCGTGTAATGTGACACTGACGCAACCGTCTCTTCACCCGGAGCGTGAACCTTAAAAATGCGAGCCTCGTCCTACGTGACGCAGCCGCGGTGTGCAGTGACTCACTGTGGCTGCAGGTGGCGCCCTCCCAGCCGTCCTTGCAGAGGCAGCTGAACGAGCCTCCGTCCACCACGCAGGTTCCTCCGTTCTCGCAGGGACTCGGCAGACAGCTGCTGTTCTTCGCTGTGGGCGTAAAAAACGGCCGTTCAGACGTGTTTTTTTCCCACGCTGACATAAACAAAATAAAAAATGGCGTTGTGTCACTAACCGGTGTTGCAGGTGCCGCCCTCCCATCCGGCGGCACACAGGCACTTGAAGGCGTCTCCTTCGTCGTAGCAGGTTCCTCCGTTGTTGCAGGTCGCCTCGTCGCACTGGCTCTCTTCTGGGAAATACAAAAACAAAACACAAAATGTACCCGACATCTGGGGCGCCCGACAGCGTTCGCACAATTTTTTTTCTTTTTTTTCGCTTCCTCACTTGAGTGGCAGGTCTTGCCCTTCCAGTCGTTGCCACACTCGCAGTAGAAGTCGTTGACCAGATCTCGACAGGCGCCGCGGTTCCGACAAGGAGCGGCGCCGCAGTCGTCGATGTCTGCGCGACAAACAGCGACAACGACATTGTGACACGGCTGGCGAGGAGGAAGACGAGGAAGACGATGGAGAGGAGGAGGAAGAGGAGGACTCACTGTTCTGGCAGGTCGGTCCGTCCCAGCCGGCAGCGCAGATGCACTGATACTGACTGACCTTATCGATACAAGTTCCTCCGTTCAGACAGGGGGCGCTCTCACAGTCGTTGATGTCTGACGAGAAGAAGGAAGAGAAAAAATTATACATTTTTTTAAAACCAGCTAAATGAGGGGAAAAAAGGTGTTGCGAGAGATTAAAATGATGTATTTCTGTACTCACTCTCGTGGCAGTACGTCCCGGTGAATCCTTCCTCGCACTCGCAGCTGAACTGTCCGCCGGCGTGACTCCGGCACCGCCCGTGTGGGCCGCACACGTTGGACGAAATCAAACGCACCCCGCCCGGCGTGCTGTTGGACGCCACCGCCACCGTGCAGCTGTCAATCACTGCGGAGGGGGGAAAGATGCTGATTTACTTTCTTTTTAAGATGAATTCTACTGCATGTTCGTATGGTAAATATTAAGCCACAGCCAGTTAGCTTAGCTTAGCTTAGTAAAAACACTGGGACTCGGTGAGCATGGCTTCGTCCAACAGAAACTTAATCATGTCTTAGTTAAATAGTGTGTGTTCAACTGACTGTCTGGACTAAAATATCTAGATTATGGAAAAGATGCTTATATGGATTTATAGTTACACATCAGTGTATTTAAAAAATATAATACATGTTAATGTGCTGTGTGAGCAGCAGAGTTGGAAGAGGTTCTCAGATCTTAGGAGGAATATCCCAGCATGGGAATACTTACAAGTAAAATTCCTGCATTTGTTTGACTCACTTAAGTAAAATTTAAGTAAAAAAAAAAAAGGATATTAATCTAAATATACTATACCTTTGCAGGGCGTCGTGCGGCAGTGGTCCCTCAGGCGAGAGCAGTTCGGGCCCTCAAAGTCTTCGGGACATTTGCAGACGTATTCGGCCACGAGGTTGAAACACTGGCCGCCATTTTGACACGGGCTGTGGAGGCAGTAGTCGATATCCAGCTGTGGACAGAGGCAACAATTCAGCATCCAAGTGAGCTACACGTCTGAGAATAAATAGGAATATTGTTTTAGATTGTTAAAATCGTACATTTGCGAGGAAAAGACTCTCGCTAAAACAAATTTAGCTAACGCCTACATTTGTCTGCGCCTAAAGCAGTGTTATTATGGTATGGATGGCCTCTGATCAAGGATTTAATATTTTAAAAAATAACAATAATAATTATTTATTCATTTTTATTAATATATAAAAAATAAATGTACAAATAAATAAATATATATACATCCGAGAGGCACGCTACGACGTTTAAGAGTTTTTTCCTTGAAACTTTTTTTTGTCATAGATTTCCAACTTTAATCTCAGAGAATGATATTAATAAAATAATAATATATCCTCTGAATACAACCCTTCTCTCCCAGCTCTGTACTTCTGTTTTGTTGGGTTTTCTACTTACAGTGGCCTGAGTTCTGCTTCATACTTAACTTGTACTTTTGTATTACTGGATATAGTTTCACTGTTTGTACAACGTTAGCTACCAAGTCAGCGCAGCTTTACAAATTATATATATTGATTTGTTTATTTTAAACTTCAGATGTTACCTGATTAAATAATAAAAAAAAACATAAAAAGTTGTATATTGGGAACAAAACAGGCTTAAAAAATATAGACGTAAACTACACTTCCTGTTTCCGTTAACCGTAACTTAGCGACAGCCCACCTGACAGCGGCTTCCAGAGAAACCGGGCGGGCACCAGCAGTGGAAGCCGTTGACTGCGTCGTGGCAGCGGCCGCCGTTGAGGCACGGCCCGCCGGCGCACTCGTCCACGTCTTGCTCGCAGTGTTCGCCGGCGAAACCAGGAGCGCACGCGCACTGATAACCGTTCACCAGGTCCTGAACGGAGACAGTGATACGTTAACTTAAACCTCTTTAACCGCGGCGAGCCGCGGCCATTTTCTTTTTTAAATTCCGAATGGTTTTGAATAGCCAAACTAAATATGGAATATCTTCTCAACCACAGGGGCTATTTCAACAATTTCAAAAGGTATGATATACAGAAAACACTTTTTATACTAATTAGGAGGTTCATATAGCAGTGTGTGCATTACTGGTTTATTTGTTGATGATAGAACACATTAAATATATATATTTTTTTAATAATTTCCGGAGAAAAAAAAACTTCCAGGATGCTTTTCCTCTTTTTACTTATTCATATAATCCACTATAAAATAGCACTATGTGTTCACAGTATCTGTGCAAAGTGTGACTTTAATTAAGTGAAGTTAAATATTTTTAGTAATTAAATAAATTTACTACATTTCGTGAACCGTAGCTTTAGGTCCGCTGGAACCCAAAATGAACTAACTTTCAAAGTAGTCAGAATACTTCAAAAATTTGCACACATATTTGCACTCACAATCAATTATGGTTCATATTTAAGATTTAGTTTCACCCATCAAACATCTGATTTGTGTGGCCGTGAAGCATAAATACTGTAAATCAAACTGCGCATGTTGACTGTGGACGCCGTCAGATAATGCTGCTAATGTAATGCAATCTGGCTCCTATCAGTAAACAATAAACCATTGTGAGATGAAGAATGGCAGCGGGGGGAAAAAGGAGCAATCAGCGTTTGAAAAGAACGAGGACAGACTGTTTATCTTCCGTTGGGAAATGAGAAAGTTTGGAGAAATCCAATCTGCATGTTGTCATGGACACGCACGAGCACAAATACACACAGGCCCGTCTCTGTCCTACATGCATGGGTTCAGAATTTGCTGTTTAAAGCAATGTGTGTGTGTGTGTGTGTGTGTGTGTGTGTGTGTGTGTGTGCGTGTGTGCGTGTGCTGAAGCTCACCTTGCATGTCGCTCCGTTTTGACACTGACCGCGACAGTCGTTGATATCTGCAGAAAAATAAAAGAAATTATAGTTTTTAATGAAAAGCAAAGCAATAATCAGTTTGTTTTGGAGGTTTCGGCTTCTAACTGGAGAATAAACTACCTGCTGCTCTCTTCCCGTCTTATTTTCCTGTATTTTATTGCCAACAAAGCACAGATTTACTAAACCTCGTGAACAAAAAGGGTTGTCGTTTTATTCAATCTCTTACAGAAACGTTTTAAACTATTTCACCGTTGTGTTTAATTTGTAAATCCAGACGTCTGATCACTTGATCAAACTAAAAAGTTTCTCCCCGAATAAAGATCATCCTCAGAGCTGCTGCCGGCCTCGTCTCTCCTCCTCGCTACCCGTTCACGATTGTTACGGCGCCGTCGGGGCGTCTCACTCACTGGTGTCGCAGTTCGGGTCCGTCCAGCCCGGGACGCACTCGCAGAAGTATCCTCCGATCAGATTTCGGCAGGAGTTGGCGTTGACGCAGGGGCTGTCGTCGCACTCGTTGGCGTCTGAAAAGAAACGACAAACAGAAAAAACTTATTTAAAAAGGAGAAAGCAGGAGTTGATTTTTAAAAAAAAATGCTATCATCACTTGTTTGTCTGCCATTTTTATCTCGTAAAGCGCCTTTGCTTTGGAAAGTGCTGTATAAACAAAGCTAATTCCTTTTATTATTATTTGTATTATTCATATTTTAACAGTTGGCCTCTCCTTTAAATGCCACTCGAAGCCACAGCGGCTTTGTTTCAGTAAGTTATTGTTGCCTACAATGACGCTTCATTAGCTTTCGTAGTTTAACAAGTTAATGAACAACCGAGGCAGCAGATGTCAAAGGTTACGGGGGGAGGAGGAACATGAACAGATGGAACAAATATCCAGAGTCACTGAAGGGAAATCCGCATTTGGAGTCCGGCCTTCAGTCGGTCAGCAGGAAGGACGGACTGAAAGCAGTGGATGCGTTTAATTAAAATCATTCAGCAGTGCACGTCCTAACTAGCCTCGGTTAACGATTGAGGAGCTGCTGGTCGGCTCAACTCCTCCAAACCACGACCACTCCTCCCCTGGACCCTCTTCTGGTGGGAAGCCTTTCAAAATAAAATACCCTCGGTGAGAGGAGGCGAAGGACGAAGCTCCCAACGCCCCGAGGAACTCGATCCAAACAAAATGGAGGATGTGAATCATCACGGAAATAACACCTCGACCACAAATGTAAAAAAAAAAAAAAAAAAACATTAAAAACCGACCGATGAGGCAGGTCTTTCCGGTCCACTGGGGCGGGCAGGTGCACTTGAACCCGTTGACCAGGTCCTGGCAGCTCCCCCCGTGGCTGCAGGGGTTCCCCAGACACTCGTCCACATCTGAGAGAAAGGAAGCAGAGGAAGCAGTTCAGGAGGATTCGGCAGGAGGTTTCGTAAAGATCCAGGATGAACGATGAAGGGTTTTTTTTGTCCGCGGGTGCTTACCGTGGGAGCAGGAGGGGCCGGACCACCCGGGGGCGCAGCGGCACTCGAACCCCCGACTGGTTTCCACACAGCTTCCTCCCTCCAGACAGGGGCTGGACAGACAGGCGTGGTCGGCTGAGACGAGAGTTCAGTCGGATCAGTGGTGAGTCACATGAAGATGAATTTATTGTTGCAGGGCTTCAACACAAACTAGACTCTTCTTTTCACACGTGTCGGCTACACACGACAAATGTAGTATTTTCATTGTTCAGGATCATTTGAACTCAATTTAATTTTAATGTGAGTTGTATTGAATATTTACCGTTGCAATATTTCTGAAAAAAAATTTAAAAAATTGTGCGGTTTAAAATAATTTGGGGTCATTTATTTCCAACATATCCTGTTCATATGAGTTGTGTCTTTATTTTATGACACTAAGAAAAGTATTTTTGAGTAGTATTTCGCGTTTTACATGATACTGGAGGCACTGTGGTACTGTTGCATTAACACAAACATTGCAAGAGAAAATGTAATTTATAGCAAAAATAAAGAAACATGAATATACAATCAAATTATAATTGCAATAAAAGATATGTTCAATTTAGCTGAATTAAAATGTAATTTAAGAAATAAAATGATCCAAACTGAAAGAGATCACCAGAAATACCGCTATCATGAGAAAGAGAAGTGTTGAAATATAAAAGGTTCATCCCCTGAGGAGCCAGACTGCATTGAGAATGATAATAAAACTCTTACATGTGACTGTATTTTGTAATAAAAGTCGCATGTTATTTTAATCCTGTCGTAAGCGAACACGAGGTTCTGATAGCGCCTCGTCGTCGGGGCCTTGCTGCCGGTACGGAGAGGGAATTGAACCGTGGACCCCTCTCACCTCGCTGACAGTTGACCCCGGAGAAGCCGCGGGGGCAGGAGCAGTGGTACTTGTCTGGTCCCGTGTTGCTGCAGGTTCCTCGGTTCAGACACGGCTGCAGCGTCGCACACGTGTTCAGATCTGCAGCGCCGAGACGACACGTTCAGTTGTTAGTCCACAATCACAAAAATGAATGTTCTTTTACCTGCAGCAGGTGTTCAGAAAACCCCGTAGTTCTCTAAAGACTGGACCGTGTGTGTGTGTGTGTGGGTGTCTGTAGGTGTGTGTGTGTGTGTGTGTGTACCTTTGTCACACAGCTGTCCTCCGTAGTTGGTGTCACAGAGACACTGCCAGGGCTCCACACAGCTGCCGTGAACACACCCGGGATGAGGGATGCACTGGTCACAGTACTCGCCCTGCCAGCCGTACAGACACCTGAGAGAGACACACACACACACACACACACACACACACACACACACACACACACACACACACACACACACACACACACACACACACACACACACGGTTGAAAAAAGGCACAAATGTTGTTTAATTGTGACGTAATGCACATTGTGTGCCGCACTCATACACACTCATGTGGAGATAATATGGTGTTAGTAGTTGATAATAATTAATTGACCGTAGGAGTTTATCTATAGCGGGAAAAATAAATGAACAAAATTATTAAAACTAAAATGGATTAAAACACATTCTCTGTCATTTCTCAATGGGATTTTAATACATTTTAAGATAAAAATGGGAGATTTTCCCTGAATAGGGCAAATTCAACTATGAAACCTGCCTAATTAATTAATTATTTATACCAAGAGAATTATTTTTTTGTAAAACATGTTTCAAGGAAGTTTATGTTTTAATATGCAAATGATACATAATCTTATCAAATATGACCAAATTTAGAGAAAACTCCCTCTAAATATACAACAAATATATATAAGATATTTCAGATAAATAGGGGTAAAAAAATAAATAAAAAATCAATAGATATCACCATGCAACTTCCCCAATTGATTACTTACATCAAGAGAGATATTTTCTGAAATTTAATTTAAATTCTAACTTTTTCACAAATAGACAAAGTCGTAAAATAAACACCTAAATGCTAAAATGTGTATTTTGGTGCACCGGTGAGGATGTTTGCCTCGCGCCTCTCCCAGGTTCTGCGTCTTTGTGTCTATCAAAGACAGACAGCTGTTGGTGTTTTTGTGTGTTTCGGTTCTCACTTGCACTCTCCGGGAACTTTGCAGGATCCGTGTTCTGTGCTGCAGCCCTGCCTGCAGATCGCTGCAGAGAGAGACGGAAAGAAAACAAAGTGAGCGAATGCAGCTAACGGAAGTGTCCAAGTTTTCCCACAAGCACTTAAACGCACCGGCAGGAACACTTCCCGGCTTTACACTGCATCGGCACATGCCTCATATCTCCCAGTTTCCAAGTGTCACTTCTCTTTTTACTGACTTTCATAGAAAGAATACATAAACATCACATTTAGAAATAGCTAAAACAGTAAAGTCCCCTCAGAGGAACTCACCAGTGTTGCAGTCCGGACCGGACCAGCCATCCAGGCACGTCTTGTTGCCGTTGTGGTCGCATTCGTAGTGGCCGAAGAAGTCGTCTCGCGGGCGGCAGAACTTGTTGCAGCCGAAGCCGTAGTAGTGCTCGTCGCAGCTGAGGCGGACCTGGAAGTGGAACTGGGCCACGGGCCCGTTGTGCTTCAGGCTCTGCCACTGACGGCTGGGGTTGATCATCCCCGAGTGGACCGCCTTCTCGATCGGCGCCCCACCGACGCCTGGGGACGCAACGGGTACGATCGGTCAGACAGAGAGCACCGAGGTCGAAGGGATGCACGGGGTTTAGTTGTGTTGCAAACACCAGAGTGTTAATGGGAAGTGGTCACTGTGAAGCTGCTTTATGGTGTGTTTGACAATAAATGACCATAATTTACTAAATAAACATCATGCCGTGTTGAAGAAGATTTGAAACTACAGATTAAGACATAAACTCATGTTTACAATGTTCACTGAGGGAATACATCAAGAGAGAAGTAGAGTCATTTTCTCATAGACTTCTATACAACCAGAGGAGTCGCCCCCTGCTGGTCAGAAGAGATGACGCAGCTTTAACACATGAAGCATAGACTTCTATACAACCAGAGCAGTCGCCCCCTGCTGGTCGTTTTCTCATAGACTTCTATACAACCAAGGAGTCGCCTCCTGGTGGTCAGGAGAGAGAATGCAGCTTTAACACATGAAGCATAGACTTCTATACAACCAGAGGAGTCGCCCCCTGGTGGTCAGGAGAGAGAATGCAGCTTTAACACATGAAGCATAGACTTCTATACAACCAGAGGAGTCGCCCCCTGGTGGTCAGGAGAGAGAATGCAGCTTTAACACATGAAGCATAGACTTCTATACAACCAGAGGAGTCGCCCCCTGCAGATCGTTTTCTCATAGACTTCTATACAATCTGACTTATTATTGCAACCAGAGGAGTCGCCCCCTGCTGGCCGTTAAAATGAATGAGGCACTTCAATACAGACTTCACTTTTCAGAACCAGTAAATTAAAATTTTAAATTTAAAAAAGAAACCTGTTAAAACGCATCACTGAAGGGCTTTTGTTGTGAAAGGGACAACAAGTGTTTGCGTTAGCTTAAAATGCTAACTTGTTGCTATATACGGACCGCTCTGATTGGTGCGGCTCCATACGACCGCATGCAGATGGGCAAGAAAATGTTTCTGGGATTCATCTTTGGAGTTTAATTACAAAGTTCTGCAAAAATATTCTTGATTCAAAAGATGAGGCAGTAAAGGATATACTGGGGGTTTTTTTGTTAGTAAAAATGGAAATACGACATGAAATAACAATTTAAAATACCCTAGTAACATTTTCAAACGGCTTGTTTTGATCAATTTAAGAGTCAGTTTATTATCAAAGAAGATGAAGAAACCCAGCAAATATTGACACTAAGATAAGATTGACTAAACGATTATTATATTATATTAGTCTTTGAGCCTCGGCCTCAGCAGCTGGACAAACATTCACGGTAACAGTCGTCTGCTGGTTCATCTGTGAGGACAGTGCTGGTAGAGCAGCAGGAGCAGGGCTGCTGTAATATTCCAGAGAGTTTGAAAATGCTGAGCTGCTCTGTGGTATTTCACCAGCGGGGTGGAAAGCGTGGTCGGGCCGAGGTGACGGCGTCCGCTCAAGCGACGGATAACTGGACTTCAAAAGCTGAGAAGAGACTCCAGGAACCTCGGGGCAGGTAACACCACGGGCCTGGAAGCAAACTGTGACACTTCACATCACGACGGGGAAGAAAAAAGGTGCCGAAAATGGCACGGAGGTAGCAGATTATAGAACATAGTTACCCGGAAAAAAAAAAAGGCTGGATCCGCTCCGTCCAGAATATTTGAGCAAATATTCAAACCTGGCACTTTATCGATGAATACCGGCCGAGCTGTCGAGCAAACGGCTGAAAGCTGCAGCTGCAACTACTAAAACTAACCCGGAGAAAAACGTTTAGGTTTACTTCCTTCATTGATAATAAAGTATATACTGATTTTAACCTCGTGGACCGCAGAGCGAATTTAAAACTGCCTTATTTTATAAGCAAGCGAAACATAATCATTCATTAGTAGTCCGATTTTCTCACTTATAGCTCTGTTTTTGGTCTCCTCCGGTAAATATGTGTCTCTTTTTAGCTGCTGAATGCGTCACTATTTTCAGTAGCTGTGTCGGGGCGGGTCGCGCTCAGAGGCTTCCTGCTGCACAGCGACAGAACGATGCCGGTGTTCATTAAGGACCACGCGCCGGAGGCACTTAGCTCGCTGATGCTAACCTGCGCGGGTCAATATTTGTTCTGTCCTCATTTGGCTCGACACTGGTGTCAGTTTTGTTTACACGCTGCGGGTTTCTGAACCTGAAAAGAAACTACTTCAGAGTATCATAGTGAAAAAAATCAAATAACACAGTATCTTTGTGCAAATACCTCGATAGCCAAATTGCGACAATATTGTAGGGTTGACTGTTGGTGCTTTCACAAAAATAAAAATGTACACAACGAGATTGTTAACAGGTAGTCCTCAGTAATGAGAATATAAAGACTAAGCGGGTAAAAGCAACTGGAACAGTCTGCTAAGGTCAGAGAATTACATCAGTTGACTCTCATGAGGCCTTTTTGGATATTACGATTTCCAAAATCCATGTCAAGATGTCAATAAATATGAATATATTTCGCAGCACTAAGGGTAGCTATACATTTTGTTTTACTCAACGGACAGAGTCCTCATTTGTGGTCCCACTTTCGGAGTAAAACTGTCTGCAGTGAAGCCCACCTGGGCCGAGGTCGGCCGACTTCACACCGGGCCTATAATGGCTCCCTGAGGGACGCCAAATACAGCACCGAGCCAACACTCTCGCTCCGACCGCCTCGCTGACAGCCGGGTGATAAACAGACGCTCAAACCAACGTTGCCAGCTACGCTCTTCTCCTCACACACTCGTTACAGACAGTTTCCTGAATGGGACTCATCCAGGGCATGTAAACACCTCCACGGGCTGTAGTGAGGGGGCGGGACTCTAGGAGTTACAAAAACAGGCTAAAAAAGGGAATTTCTCAATGTCATCTAATGTCTTCTGTCTCTCATATGTAATTATTGGACACGTACTGACAGATTTAATGTAATAATTATCTAAATAACATGAATCATCTGTACAGAAACATCTGATGGGTCTCTGTAACTAAGTTCAGCAACTTTTAAATGTAATAGTCGCATTTACTATTCATAAGCATTGATTCTGTAAATCTCAGTTCAATATATTATAAACACACAATATACACTATATATATATATATATATATATATATATATATATATATATATATATATATATATATATAT
The DNA here is from genome assembly GCF_023055335.1 of Clinocottus analis. NCBI lineage: Eukaryota > Metazoa > Chordata > Actinopteri > Perciformes > Cottidae > Clinocottus > Clinocottus analis. The sequence goes on along the minus strand of NW_027175954.1, from coordinate 192,967 downwards.
ATATTTATTTCCCCCATAATTCTGAGTGAATAATGAGACATTTTGAAAAGATTATTGCAAAAAATTGAACTCTTACGGACATTTTTTTTTCTTTTCAAAAACATTTCTTTGGCTTTTGTGAGTGTAAAAAAAAAGAATTTAATCTCTAAACTCTTTCCATTAATTTCATCGACGATATTAAATCGCCATCCCGTGTGTCAAAATCTACATTCTGACATTTCTAAACAAAAATAAAAGTTTCTTTCAGCATTTGAACAAACGAACTGAAGCAGATTTACAGTCGGAGAGTTTTCACACTTTGTGGCTTCGAGGCCTGAGCAGAGCAACGCTCTCAGGTCAAAGGTCGTGTTCATGTCGGTAAGAAACTGAGCTGTTAGGAGTGATGTAGATGAAGATAATAATCATAATACTCACTGCCGGAGGACGAGTCGTTGTTGAAGTCCAAGGCTTCCACGATCAACGTGTACGACCTCTGCACACAAAGACGGAGAGAAAATGGAAATCAAACAAAGTGAAACTAACAATCAGCTTCTAAAACGTACTTATTGTATATTACGTAAACATTTTAATGTCATAAAAGAATGACACATATCCAAAACCAGGAGAAGATAGTGAAGCTAGATATTAGCACTAATCTCTAGATGGCTTGAATAAAAATATATATATAATTTGATATTATTCTTAAAGACTGAGATGCATCATAAAACACTTTGGTAAGAAGTGTGTTCTTTGTAATATAGACAACTTCTTTAAATGCACATATTAACTGTAAAAACATTTCACTTTTATAAAAATGTTGGACCAAAGTACACAAACGTTTACACATTTTAGTGCAAAAAAATTCACTGCGCAGATGAAGCTCGGTCTCTTTAAGCAGCAGCGACAGATCAAATGAGGTATTTAATGAGAAACACTGGGAAACTAAAGTCACAGGCGTCACTGAAACACCCTGAAGCCTTTAAATAGAGTGTGTGTGTGTGTGTGTGTGCGTGTGTGTGTGTGTGTGCGTGTGTGTGTGTGTCCCATTATTTCAGGGCCACTTTGAAATCCTTTGTCTCTCTTAAGGCCACTGTCGCTCTCACCGCTATCGAATGGCAGACAATCCACAGCCTGCCAGGGTGCGTGTGTGTGTGTGTGCATGTGTGTGCATGTGTGTGCATGTGTGTGTGGTTTGAGTCCTCTCTCTCTCTCTCTCTCTCTCCAACATTCACACCATCCAAATTTGGAGCTCGACATCAACAAGACTCCAAAATAAGAAGCAGGGAACCACAAAGACTGAAGTGTGTGTTTGTGGCCTCTTTGACAATTATCTTTGACTTCTTTGAGTTTTAAATATCTGGAGAGAGAACAATTGTGTCTGGTCCTCATTTCTTCATTGGGTTGTTTGTGGGGGGGGTAAAGACTTTGGTTTTAATTTGAGTTTTAGTCAGCAGATTAAGGAAAAGGTCTTGGGAAATGCGAGTCCTCACAGGTATAGAAGAACATTCTTGTGTTTGGGGTTTGCAGGCTGCAGACAAAAGGACCGTACCACTTTCTTGTTAATGGGGGTGGAGGTTATCCATCACAATTAAATATTATTGGTTAAAGCTTTTATCATCATGATGTGATTATATATTATTAGATTCACTGCTGTCATTAGTAGTAGTCATCAAGCGTACCATTATTATTCAGTCCTTATCGGTGCCAATACTCATATTTATCATTTGTCATATGGATCGACTATGATGTCATTCTATTATGATGTTCATATAATATCTATTGCACATAGCATCTATTATCCCTCCTCTGTTGCTCTTCCAACGGTTTCTTCCCTCCTCCCTGTTAAAATGATTTTTTGGGGGTTTTCCGGCTCCGATGTTGATCAGATTTTAAAGTCATCTGAGGCCAAATTCAGGATTTTGGTCTCTACGAACAATCTGAACTGGATAGAACCGTGTTTTGCTTTCACTGTTATAAAAACAAACAGTGCAGACGCCTCAAATTTATGTTAAAGCGACACTCAAAATGGATTTCAGTGTCTTGTAACAACCGTTTCCACAGACCCCAGCATGCCCGTTCCTCCCTGGCGGTTTTCTCTTCTTTCTTTTTTCCCTGAGAAGCTGGAACCAAAATCCCAGTGGCTTCAAACCAGCGACGCTCTGCCGCTGACGTCAGTCCGGGGACTTGGTGGGTTCCTGGTTTGTTGCGTCATTGACGTTAAATCGGATTCTTTGATACAACAAAAAGTCTCGCCCGAACTTCAACCTCGGTGGTCCCCGCATCATCCCGTCCACGTTTTGTCAAGCCCCGCTGACGTTGGCGTGGAGCCACGGCAGCTAGATAAACTCTCTCCCGCCGACACTCAGCGCTGCAGGAAACCGCAGTCGCTCCGTGTCGTTTACAGATTAGCGGTTAGCTCGGGCTGTGATGTCAGGTTATCGAGCGCTCAGAGCGGCCGACGAGGATTATTGGACCATGATGATCCGTAACGAAACCAGACACGGGGGGGATTTATTTGTGTCTTACATGTTTTCTCCGTGTTCTTTAGCACCTCTGAAGATGAAATATACGGTGGATTTAAACAAATAGATAAGAAAAAGAAGGAAAAACAAAGTGACATTTGGCTTCAACCTCTGCAGCTGGACCCAACGAGACGTTCCTGCAGACGGAGTCACGCCCCACAAAACAGCGTTTCCCACACAAGTTTCACGTGTCCCGACGGATTATGTTGGACTTTGTGAAAGGATTCATCCGGTTTATCACAACTTTAGTCGTTTTGTTCAGCGTTTCAATCAATAACAACTATTCATGCTCTCATCTCAGATCTGGGAACATCACGAAAAAGACTTATTAACACTCATAGAGCTATTTGTTTGGAGGTTTTTTTATTGCCATGAAAGTTGCAATGAGGTGCATGAAGCAGAAAAAAATACAACCTTGACTTAGAAGTATAAAACTGAATTAATTAAAATGTCGTTGTACTTTGGACACGCTAGGTTTCCGTCTACTTTGATGGTTACGAGTGCGAGCGGCGCTAAAGTGAGGCTGAGCTTCAAAGACGAAAGTGAACAACGAAGTGTAACCACTGCTGAGGGGAAGAAAGTCGACGATGACTCAGCATTTTGTCTGCAGCAGCTCAATAACCAGAATTAAAATATGTAATTAAGTCGAACTCAGTCAGCATCAAGATACGCATTTAAAGTTCTTTATTTTTCCCCCTTTTCACCAAAACACCTCATCGTTTTACGACGAGTCGCTGACTGGAAATGAAGCCGTTTCGCTCCCACATGTTTTCTTTTCTCGCCGACAAGAATTTTCAAACAACCACAATCTAACAGCAGAATCGAGGAAAATCGAAAAATCTGTACAAACAAAAAATAATCAAATTCCTGCTTGGTGGCCAAACGGTTCCACGCGCACAGAGCGTCACGTCTCCGGTTGAACCACAAGCCCGTTTACTCCCGACGCCACATTGCTGTCGCTAATGCAGAACCTAGCTAACGGGCCGAAGCTGTGACCAAAAAAAACAACACTCTTGCAACATCCTTGCGTCACCTTTCTGGCTGAAACCGGATCTGGGCGTCGGGCGGATGCCTCCTGGCCACGCAGGAAAAGTGTTGCCCACCAAACACAGTGGGTGGCAGCTAAAAGCATTTTAGCAGCTAATTAGATTTGGAGATGGGCGGAGGGACAGTTCACCTGCCAACAGGTTCCGCTCACTTCTTGCCAAAACATCTACCAGCATTCGCCTGCAGGCCGTGGGGGGATTTCCCATCGCTCTGTGATTGTTTGATTGAGGAGGTGAAACTGCTTTCTCTGGCTCCGGGCTCAGTGTGGGAAAATAGTTTGTTAGCAGGCAGAGCCAGGCGACATGTGGAGGCAGGTCCGGGCAGGGAAGAGGAGGACGAGGAGGAGGAGGAGGAAGAGGGCTCCGAACTCACAGCAAAAAAAATAATAATCGAAACCCTAAGAGCTTCCTCTGTTTGTGTTTTGTTTGGTGGCCTCGTCCATGCCGACCGGCACCACGGTGATGCAGGTCAGGCGCTGAAGCCGCAACCAACAATTATTGTGTGCGTCATGAAAATCTCCAAAACACCTATTATCCGTCCTCTCCGCTTTCCCAGAACCCAACGTGACACCTTCGAGCTTTTGTCCAGCCGACAGTCCACGACAATGAAACATATTCAGTTGGATGTGATGTAAAACCGTAGAGCGCTTATAAGAAGTGGGCGTCGCCATCGTGACGTCACCCGTCGGTTTGTGGACTGCCGCTTTGAAGCCTCGAGTTTGGCGGCGATTGCACCGCCGCCATCTTGGAATACGGTCGTGTTATACACCATTTTTTGTTTGCATCCAATGAACAGACGTTGCCATATTTGGAATAAGAAGGAGCGACGTAGAGACGCCGTGTATGGCTCTGGTTGCTGTTGCATCAACGGCCTGTCAATCACAGTAAGCCCCGCCCTAAAGCATACTCCTCTTTATGGTCTGTCATCATGCTGTATTGAAGAAGACTTGAAACTAGAGATTGAGACATAAACTCATGTTTACAATGTTTACTGAGGGAATACATCAAGAGAGAAGTAGAGTCATTTTCTCATAGACTTCTATACAACCAGAGGAGTCGCCTCCTGGTGTTCAGAAGAGAGAATGCAGCTTCAACACATGAAGTATAAACTTCTATACAACCAGAGGAGTCGTCCGCTGCTTATAAGCCAGAAAAGGGTTTATTTGAACCCAAACCTTCACCCAAGTAGGAGATTCCTGACAAAAAGGCAAACTTCTCATGTCGACTATATATAAAACAAGTCCATTCGTGATAGAATTTACCCTTTTAATTAACTTAATCCTAATTGCTAATGCACTAATCCCGAGCATGCCGGCTGCTGTTATGCCTCTGGTCGGGTCAGAGTCGTGTCGATGGGCCGTCGTGGTGACGGAAAACAGTGTAAACTCTTACAAAACATTCGTGAAGTTGAGTTTACATGCAGAGCTGGGACATGTGTATGCTAGCGATTAGCGTCGGTGATTCACGGGGTATTTAAGGGTTAATGTTTACTCTTCACTAATACTCGGCTCTCCACAGTCAACAGAGACGAGGGACATTGGTTTTATAGGCGGGGGGATGGGGATGTCGGCCAAAAGCAGTGTGATGAGTAAAGATTTGGACCCGATTGCAGATGTAACACGACTAAATACTCGTATACGTTGTTTATCGGTTGGTTTGAATTTAGGATTAATGGATTAATTTGACATTAAATGGTTCACTATCATTGGCGTCTTGCTCTCGTGTTAAAACAAGTCATGTCCTGTTGACAAAGCATCGTCGCGGTGTGCTAATGCAGATTAGCGCGTGACAGGTGGATTGTTTTCTTTGGAGAAAGATCAAACTAGCACGGGTTTGATGTCATGTGGGAACGACAGAGGAAAAAGAAAGTGGAGGGTGGAAGGAAAGGAAAGGAAAGGAAGGAAGGAAATGATCGAGGAGTGACTGGCGTCCGGCGTCTGTCAGCAGTTGGACTCATCAGAAATGTCCATGTTTGGTCGACGAGCGGAGCCACATCTGGACTCCTCTGAGCCAAAAATGTTAATATTTCACTGGGGCAGTTAAGCCAAAGCTTAACCTTCTCTCTCTCTTTCTCTCTCTACGCTTCCTTCACTCTTTTCCATAACAAGAACAACAACTAGACAGAAGAGGACGGACAAATATGTGGCTGCTGTCCCTCTTTTGGGTTGGCCTATTAAAATGAAACCGAGGGCTAAATGTCACAAAAGCCAAATTAACTTAGCAGCTGATCTGTGAAACAATGTTGATCTATTATTTCATCAGGTTTCACGACTCAACCTACATGATAATTAGAAGCAGATCATCTGTTCTTAGGTTTACTTTCAGTCGTTGGGCAACAAGTCATCCATCCAGATCAACCCTGCATGGATGACTGGTTGGTTGTGTGTGCGTGTGCGTGTGCGTGTGCGTGTGCGTGTGCGTGTGCGTGTGTGGTCTGGTGAACACAACAATCATTTGTTGCAACACAAACCCCAGCCGGATTAACCACTGGTGAACTGCGTCAGAGCCAAAATATCTCGACACCTTCTGGTCAGATTATCCTGTAACCGGCTGTGAATATTCATGGTCCCCAGAGCATGAAGCCTGATCATTTCGGTAGCCCCCCCCCTACCCCTTCCACCACCAGCACCTTTTCCCTAGCGCCACCATCGGGCAAAAATGCTTGTGCACAAAATCCACGCGAAACAAAAGGGTCAGAAATGTCTTGATCTCCTTTAGTCTTGCTCCTCGGAGGATAAACTCTTTGACCTCCCGACCTTTCCTCTAGTGCCTCCCAGCGTTAGGATTGAATCCTGCTTGACTTGTAAAGCAACTAGTGGAGTTAAATGAAGACTTGAAAAGAGTTTGTGTATCGAGGTCCAGAGGTGTTCAACTCACACGAGCGCCGGCGATGCCGGTGAGTTGCACCGACAAACTTTTGCCCCTCGGTTGCCGTTTTCCCTGACGCTAAACCGCCTCCACCACCGTCTCACTGACACATTGTTCCACTCCCCCAATCCTATCCCCACCGCTCGCAGCATTGTCCCATAAGCCCCGGCTGCAAGCCCGGGCCACGGCCGAGCCCATTGTTCCCATAGTAGTCCTCCCATAGAAACCGAAGGAAAAAAAAGCATAGAGAGAAAGAAAAAAAGGATGAAGTTGGAAAACCGCATCAGAAAAGGGATGAGACGCAGAGACAAAAAAGGTGGAAAAACACAAAACAGCCAAAGGGAAAAGGATCTTTTTTTTCAAACAATAGCGTTGTGAAACATTTAAACTACTGAAAGAAAGTGAAAAGAAATGGAGGCGGCTGGATGAACCAACGGTGGAGTCTCGGCTGAAATGCCGCAGGTTTGGCACAACTTTACACATCCTGAGCCGCCATCGCCGCTCCAATAAACACCACTGACGCACACAGAGGAGCCGTTTGGGTCGGTCCTGCCAGTTTAGATCGCGTAGACAATTAAAAAAAAGAGGAGGCAACAGGAACAACAACAACAACAACAAAAAACCTCATCCTGCCCGACGACCACGGCAGCTTCATTCAACATGCCAGTTACCAGGGTCAGCAGCAGGAATGTCCTATAGCCGGCCGAGCAGAGCCGGCAACAACGGCCCTTTATCCCCCCCGTCGTGCCGAGAGGTCAGGGGAGATAACTACCACAACAACGCATGAAAGAAAAGGAGGAGAAAAGAAAAAGGAGAAAGCACTCGGCAACCCTCGGGCCTCGCCGGCGTCTTCTAGTTCCAGGCAGGAAAACGCAGTGATGAGCGCTAGAAAAACCCTCTCAGCCGGTGTCTGCCGCAGGGATCCGATAGGAATATGACAAATAAACTCTGCGAGGAGCCTCATAATCATCTGAGTCCAATCCGGCAGATTTATGACCCAACCAGAAAACACCATTAGATCAGCCTGAGATAAAGTGTGCGGTTGTGTTTCATGAATGGACGGTTTTGTGGCTGGACTACTTACTTACTAATTACACCTGATTGTAAAGTAAGTTAAAGCAACATTTTCCTGTCCATCCGCCTGCCTACATGTCTTGTATCGTGACAGAGTTGTATTATATAGCTGAGAGATAACTTTCGTAGGGAGAAATGAACCCAAAATGGGTCGGATTGGACACCAATTCATCCTGAATCCATGAAACAAAACTATAAAACACAGTTTAGAAGGTAGTCCCCCTCAGCTGAAGGTGAAATATCGTAGTCCTGTATTACTACATCAGTCGAACATCAAGAGCTTGAACGAACGCCGAAAACTGACAATCGTCGCCCTTCTGAGAACCTCGAACCTCCGCCGGTTATCTCCACATCCTGATGTGGACTCGGTTCTGAACATCTGGCCGAAGAAGGATAAGCTCGAACTGAACATGGAGTTGGAGGAGACTCACCGGCCACGCGAAGCTGAACGGCAGCACGATCCTGCCGTTGTCGATCTTGTCGGCGATGCGCAAAGAAAAGGTATTCCCTCCGAGCACGGGCGTGGAGGCGGTGCCGAAGCTGCAGGGCCCGGCCGAGGACACCTTCAGCTGGTACTCCTTCAGGCACACCCGAAAGTAGGTGTCGCATTCGTCCGCCGCGCACCGCCGATCCGCGGCGGCGCCGTCGCGGGGCGCGTCGCAGCAGGCGCCGGTCTGCAGGCGCCCGTTGATGTTTTGCATCGACAGGATCTGGAGCTCAAAGTGTCCCGAGGCGGAAGAAACCTGCAGAGAGAGGGGGGAGACGGGTGAGTTGAGGAGGAGGAACAGAAGACGGAAAAACGGGATTCACTACGAACGAGACTCCTCTTGGTTCCTAGACCTGGTTCCTAGGTGTGTGTGTCCAAACACGCAAAATATTGTGTTTTCTCAAGCAAATTTTCGGGGTCATCGGGTTCAGGTGACTTCCTGAATATGTCGAAAAAGCAACATTTTGATGACGCTGCACGACAAAGAAAATCGAAGCATCAGGAGTCAAGAGAGCCACACTTTTAGGTCAAAAACGCTGGATCCTGGATTTCCCATGATGCAACTCAACAGCATCAATCATTAGACTTCATGTCTTAATGTGTTGCCTTGAAGCCCAAGGTGAGGCGACCCAGATGACATCACAGTGACATCATCAGGGGATATTTCTCTAATACTCGATAAAACTCCTCCAGCAACATACGACTGTTGAAAATCTGTGGATTGGCCCTTTAAAGTGTATATATTTGTAGCTATATACACATCTTTTACTTGTTCATTTAAGCTATAGGACCACTTATGTTCCATTTTAGACACGATACCCAAAAAGTAGTTGGAAACTTTGTGATCTCCACTAAATGTTGAGATGAAGTTGTGAAAGTTTTGTACAAAACAACCTGAATCTGAAGTAAGAAGGCATGAAGATGAAACTATCACCTGATCAATGAAGAAGGCGACAGACAGGAAGTCTCTCAGCAACAATCTGTTACACCGCAAAGCTGCTGAGAAGTGAAGATTTGCTGCTTTTGCTGAAAAGTTTAAAGATCAAATAAAAGTGAGAGCGCGGTGTGGTTGGACCAGTGTGGTGTCACAGGGTTCAGCTTCCCACAGGCCACACTGCGCTCTGGATACTTTTACTACGACTTCAGTGCTCCCTGCAGGCTCTGACTCTCTCAGCTCGCGTAGGAAACAGATGACAGCGAAGCAGAAGAAGGATTCTGATCCAACGCAAACGCTGTCATTGCAAGTCCAAAGACTGCTTTGTCAAAAACACAGTCAGTGTGATCCAAAGCTCACCAAAACCCAATGGACTTTATATCCATATGGAGCAAAAGCATACAAAACACATGTATTAATGCACACAACTGTAAATATAACTTTTAATTCTCTAATAAAAGTCTCATTTGAAGTTAAAACCTCTGATGGCAGAGCATAAGTTGGGTTGTTAAACATCACTTTATTTATTTCAAACCATTAAAAGTCACTTATTTAAGAGTCAACTTACATTTAAGTGATTTTATGTTTGTTTTATAAACATTATTTAATTAAATTAACAATTTAATTAAAACAAGAGTAGGTTTGTTTTGTGCAAAATTAAATGAAACTGGGGAAATCCAAAATTTAAGTTCTCAAAAATGATGATTTATCACTTTACCCCTGTTGTTTGGAACTTGCAGAACATTTAAAAATATTTAGTCAATAATCAGTTTTTTCCAGGCACATTTCATCATAACAACAGGAACAACTTGACAAAGTAGGCCTATTAAAATATGTCAAATGAAAGGTTTCAGCTTTTACTCCACGCAACTTTTGTCAAACTTTGTGGAAAGTAGCTGCTGGGTATCAAAGTCGTCACAATCATTGTTTTTCTCCCAGAACACAATAGAAAGATTGGCTACATGTGTCAGCCTCTTTTTTTGTATTATCCCAAACTCAGCAAGCCGCCGAACTTAAAATACCGCAGATGTCAGCGGGAGTCTGGTGTACCTGCATGCGGGCGCAGAGCAGCAGGGCAGCGGGGAGGAGGAGCAGGAGGACGCGGCTCCGTGTGAGGCTCATGCCGGCGAGGGGCTGCTGCAGGGCGGCTGTCGGGGCTCAGGGGTAGTCGGTGCGACCCTCCGCTCCGGGTGTCTGCCCCTCCGGATGGAACATGCACAGCGTATCTTTCCCCCCAAAAAAAGTCCGGACAGAAGAATAAAAAACGTCCCTTTCTGCCTCCTTCCTGCACGGGAACCTTTTGTCTGCTATTGTCCTGGTTTTTTTTTTTTTTTCCTTCGTTTTTTTTAAATCACAGCTACCAACCAAACGCGTGCACAGACCGACTGCGTGCAGCTGAAGCGCGGACAGCACTTTTTGGGAGACACCGGAGGAGGCTGGGTAATATCCACCAGCGAAAACGAGGCGGGGGCTGACGGCAGGCCACGCCCACTCGTGCATATTAATGAGGCGCGGTTTGTTGACAGTCGGTTCGCGCGGAGGTGCAGAAGTGCCTTCGCACGCGGAGGGCAAAAGGTAAAAAAAAAAAAAAAAAAAAGCCCCAAAACCGACTTGAGAGGAGTTTTAACGTCCGAATGATAATTATAGTAACAGAAGAAGAAAGTGAGGTCCTGCTGAGGATGAATGTTTTAAGGTAGTATTCAAATACTGCGCTTATTTCTCACATTTCTGTTCTCTCTCGTGTTATCCTGCTGCTACTGGTACGGTGGCTCTGACATGTCAAACACAACGTTTCACTGAAACCCAAATATTTAATTTTAATTAATTAATTAAATTAAAATGCATAAAATCCCAAACAAAAAGAGATTTGAAGTCCTGCAAGATAATATTTTTTATATATTTAATAAAATCAACTGTGTGCACAATATAAAGAAACAGCTATTTTACACACACACACACACACACACACACACACACACACACACACACACACACACACATACACTTGTGTGCAAAAGATGTAAAAATATAGAATATTTTTGGACTTTCACAAGGAAACATTTCTGAAAACAGATGAATGAAGGTCCTTGTTTCAGTAAAGTGAAAAAGTTTCAAAATAAAAGCCCTCATTAGCAAGCCATCCACAGATTCCTGCAGTTACTGTCAAAATAAGCACCTGATGACATCACCAACACCACCTTCATCACTACCACAATCACCATCATCATCATCATCATGAACAACATTTTTTCAAACTTAGTTTTTTATTTCAACATTTAATCTGTATTTGATTTCTTTTGACTTTTGAGGCTTCTAGTGTAGGTTTTAAACATTTTTTTTAAAATGTTATTCATCTGTAGCAGTTCCTTTTACCATTTAATTCTTTAATAGTCTAACTATTTTGTTCTGCAGCAGCAGAATAAGATTCAGGTATTCAAAAACTCAAAATCAAAGCAAGAGACAAAGAGTGACACAGATCCTTGATATGATTTAATTAAATGTTTTCACGCTTTCATATAATTGAGAAGACGAACAGACAGCAGAAAGGGGCGATCACTAAATGTGTTGTGCACACGAACGGACACAAAACCTAGAAAATATATTCATCGCGGACAAAAACGCACACCGCGTAATACAAAACATGAGCGTCGAACAAAAGATTGTGTCAATCTCCAGCGAAATATCGCCAAACGTCGGGAGTGGAGGAATGAAAGGAGGCGGTTGTGGGGGTGATGGGAGGAAGGAGGGTGGGGGGGAGGCGGGTTGAGGTGGTTGATGTTTCTTCATGAAATAGAGCCTGAGCGACAGAACAAAGGTGGCCTCCTCTTTATTCTCAAATTAGAGCAGCTGGGCTCTTTTCCCTCGAGGAGGCCCATGAATAGATTATTGGGCCGCTGACACTGAAAGAGAGACAAAACACTCCCCCATCACCTCCTCCCATCACCACCTCACCCCAACCAGCAGCCACCAACCCCCCTCTGCTGCAGCCATAATCAGATGGACTCCTGACCCCCCACCACCACCACCACCACCACCATCCACCATCCACCAAAACAACAAGGACCTGATCTGGACCGGGTTTGAGGTGCAGGCGTTCCCCATCGGCATCCATCCTGAACGCGGTTTTCTGGTCTTTCTGCAGACCCCGCTGGTATTTTCAATGTGTTTTCTGTGTGATCAATTGTCAAGCTCGAGCTTAGGGGGTTCCACACAGCTGCAGATGGATGCACTATCATTAAATTAAGTCCAATTAGAAATCAGAAAATCTCCGTATCTCGACTGGAAGGAGGGGGACGTGAAAACGTGGAAAATGAAAAATGTTTCTGTTAAGATGGGGACATTTTAACCAGCAAATCAACCGGCATGCCGAATAAATGGACCCAGGTTTACAGAACGACCTTCGATGTCCCGTTCACATCCAATGACACACACACGCACACACACACACACACACAGACGGATGAAGGCCGAGCCCGAAGCGTCCACGTGGGTCACCTGAAGACCTTCTGGACATGGGGTTTCTCAAAGCATTGTGGGATGGTACCATGCAATGCAAGAAGAGAGAGGAATTCCCCGTAAAAAACAGAAAAAGTGCAGCGATTGAGCCGATGTTTCAGTCTTTACCTGCAAAAGATAAATGGGGGTCGAGGAGAGGGTTCACTAAGTGTAGATCTCTGCACCTCCGAGATTACAGAAACAAGCTCGGCGGCCCTCAGAGCAGCTCGGTGTCTGAGCTTTGAACTTGCAAAAGGCAACTCTTCTAGTTTCTGCATTCATACTCGTAGCCCAGGATTTTGCCGTTGAACGTGTTGGATCATTGCTATTTGTTCCGTACTGGTTACCGCTTGAAGTCGAGGAAGTACACGCGTCACCCAGCCGCCTCCCTCCTTTCACACGTCTCTCTCTGCAACAGTAGTTGAGTAGCAGGATAAAAGTAAAACCCACATTGCGAAGCACGGCGGCAATGCTTCCCCCGTGAATGAACAGCCGTCTCTGCTCCGCGAGGTCAGCTCCTCCTTCTGTGCGGAAAAAACTTCCCACACTCTTCCGTCCTCCCACTGTCTCTGACCTCGAGGCCGGCCGGCGGCGGCGGCGGCAGCAGAGCGCAGGGAGGGAGCGAGCGTTTTTGAAACAAACTCCTCGAAAACAACCGCAGAGGTTTATCAGCGGCCAGCGGGCCGGCTCGGCCCTGATGCCACCCCCAGAATGACTCGCCGCTTTTAAACCACAGCGAGCGGAAAGACTTCATCCCTGCTCCTTTTTTGTCTCAGAGAACATGTCTGGTGCTGTGCATTTAAATTATAGTCAAAACAAGAAATCCTAGTGTATTAAAGCCTGATTTATCTTGTTTCCTCTGTGTCTTTGGAGGTCCATTGTTGCACTGGGTTTCTTAATTACAATACACACTCACACACTTTATTTTGACTCAGTCCCACAGTCACCGTCTCCTCCTTCTGCACAATTTCTCACGAGCACCAAATGTGGATTCATACACAACCAAACGCAGTATTTTGACACTATATTCTTTGTTTTCTTGTAGGATGGAAGTCCTACAAGAGCCATCGGGCTGGGAGCTGAGAACCACAGACAGGAAGTGAGGCGGCATCGAGAGACAGACTGAAATGTTGTTGGTTTGGGTCTGAACAATGACGGGGAAAAAAAGCGTTGAACTCTTTGGAAGACATTCGATTGAACTCGCTTAGTTAAAGCTGCGACGACGAGCTTTCATTCTGTGTTGATTCTATCGCCCCCTGTGGACAAAAGTGGTAGTGTTTCCGTCCAGCAGAGTCCATTTTGGAAAACCTCTAATTTTACTGCACACTCTGGTTCTCTGGAGCGGTTCATGGTCCTGTTTCTACCGTGCCTCAATAAGAATATAGTACAAATAGCCAATATTCTCGCGGATGGACTCGTTCGTGGGTCACGTTGAGGTATTGCATAGTTTTTTATAGCCAGTGAAAAGTTACTTTCACTGAAAATGGATAACGAAAGCGTCTTCGTGTCCGGCGGGCGGCAGCCTCCCCTCCCTCGGCGCTGTTGTTTACTGGCAGATGCCGAACTGTCCCGGGTTTGTTTGAAGGCAACGTAATTAGATGAAGCCGCTCTTTGCTCAGTGAAATGAAGCAGCTCTGTAAACAGCGGCGATGCGAGTTCAAAAACCTCGTCTGAGCCTTAGAAATAAAGGAGTTAATCTGCCGGAGCCTCGGAGCAACCGGCTGGATTTACAGCAGGGAGAAGATTCCTGAGGATACAAGTCTGAATGAAGAGCTCTTTACATTAACACTGATGAATCTATATGACACTGCTGGAGCCATTTTAACAGAGTCCTTCTCTGTTTCAGCTGGTTTTAAAACTTATAGACGCACTATTTCATCACTAGCGGGTGAAAACACAAGATCTGTGCAAAAAGATACAGGACTTGTGTTATTAAGACTGAAACAAGACTTTGTTGATGCCTTATCTTGCAAAAATAAATCAAATTTCACCAAAACTTATTTTAGATAACAAGGTAAAACACTGTAAAACAATCTATTTTCATAAATCAGGTGTCCTATTAGACCCGATAACGAAAAGATCACCGATCAATGTACGGTGTTTTTTATTGCTCTTTTTTTTTTTTACTGACCTAAATTCAGACAATTTCTTTTTTAAATAAAAAAGTGCAAACTTTTTTCTTTTTTTGAAATCGAGAATTGTGCGATCAGACGTGTGCGGTTGCATGCATGCATGCGTGTGTGCATGCGCGTGTGCGTGTGTGTGTGTGTGTGTGTGAGGTCTGCCCTTTACTGAGGGCACTTCTCTATATTTACAGGTTTTATGGTATTTTATCTTTTTTTTTTTTTAAACAAAAAAACTTGGCATTCTTGCGTGAAATCTGGTCGAAAGTAATTTCCCCCGACGATCTTCTTCCCTGCGTTTCTGCGCATTTTAACCACGTTGGTTGCGTCGGGACACATTATTGTCGGGTGGTCTTTTCTTCATATTCCTCAATTTTGCCACAGTTTCGCAGATCAGTTTTCATGGATCCTCCTACGGTGGCCTGCAGGGGACAGCTCGCTTCACTCTGTTTTTGACAACTAGTCAAGTCAAGAGCAATCGGAGCATTTTAACCTTTTGAACTTGTTTGTATTCATTTAACGGGACACTGGAATAGTTTCCAGTTTTCATATTTCTCTTTTGTATAAAGTTGTCTTTATTTTGAAGCAATGAGGCAAGCGACACGATACAGATCTTGACACGAATGAGGCGTGAAGACCTTCCCATGTAACCTGACGTTTGCAGCACACAAAGAGAGCGAGCGTGCAGAAAGCCGTTCCCTCCTCGCCGCCGTGCAGTTTTCAGATCAGCTGATGTTGACCTTTCGCGGGTTTGATGCGGTCGCTGTCAGGAATTTTCTCAGCGTGCGGTTTGCAAAAACTTGGCAAAGCTCCATCGTCAGCTCTCGTTCATCTGGAGGCCTTCGGCAGCGTCTCTCTTCTGGCCAAAAGAAAACACTCGCAGCGAACTGGCGCATTCAGGCCGAGCGTATCTGTGTCAGCACGCAGCGGGAGGCCTCGAGTCAGAGAAGCTCTTCCTCTTTCTTCTCAGCGCTTCACCGACGCGACAGACACTTCCAGTTTGTCTGCGTCGATTTGACATTAACGCTTCGTCTTATTTCAACATGTTTTGCCGTTGTTTTTGAAGCGCTACCGTTAAAAAGTTTGGGGGTCACTTAGAAATGTCCTTATTATTCAAAGAAAAGCACTTTTTTTCAATGAAGATAACATTAAATTAATCATAAATCCACTCTATACATTGTTAATGTGGAAACCTCTGGTTTTTAATGAAATATCTACATAAAGGTGTATAGAGGCCCATTTCCAGCAGCTGTCACTCCAGTGTTCTTTCTGATGGTATATTGTGTTTGCTAACCGCCTTAGAAGACCCTTGAAAATCCTTGAAAACCCGTAAAAAAACTTTGAAAATCCAAAAAAAAACATTGAAAACCCTTGAAGGTTCTTAAAAAAATCGTAAAAACCCCTTAAAAACTGTAAAAACCCTTGAAAATCATTTTAAAAAACATAATAAAAAACTATTTAAAAAAATTAAAAACTATTAAATACCCTTGAAAACTCCTTAAAAATCCTTGAAAACCCTTGTGCAGTGATGTTACAGCTGAAAACAGCTCTGCTGGTGAGAGAAGATATAAAACTGGCCTTCTTTTGAGCTAGTTGAGTATCTGGAGCTTCACATTTTTGGGTTTGATTATACTCTCAAAAATGGCCAGAAAAAGAAGAACTTTCATGTGAAACTTTCCAGTCTATTCTTGTTCTTAGAAACAAAGGATATTAAATGTGAGAACTGGCGTAGAAATTGAAAATTTGTGTCTGAGTGACCCCAAACTTTTAAACGGTAGTGTATATATATAAATATATATTTCACTCTCCAAGTGCATTGAGGGATCGCGTCCTTTTCCTCCCACTGCTCGGATCCACTGGGAACACTCTGTTTTAGCATCAAGGACCGCCGCCTGTCTAATTGTAACCTTGAGTGATTTAATGTTTGACATGTGAAAAGAGAAAACCCTCAGCACAGGATGCACCAACATAATTGGACAGACTGTACACGATGCACTCATGACACCGCAGGTTGTTACTCCGCATTGTTCTGGTGTCCCCGGGCTTCGCTTTGGCACCGACGAAGATTAACGTTACGCAACTCCGCTGAAAGACGAGCGCCGCGATTCCCCCCAGGGGCTGCGGTTGAATCAATGTGCTGAACTGGATGTAACAGCTGGAGGGAGACCAGACTGCTCGGCTCATCGCCGCCAAGTGCTGGAACCAGTTGGGGATCTGTCAGACTGATGCGCAGGAACACGGTTCAAACCTAATGTACAGGTTTCAGCGGGATCCATCCTGCTTAAAACTCCACAGGACATTTGGGTTATTTATTATGTATGAATATACGTTTTTGTTGTTTGTTTTGAGTGCAAGGGGCTCAGTCCGTGGGATAATAACACGTGTAACAAGTCCAGTAAGGCAGCGCCCCCCCCCCCCCCGGTCCCTTGGCAAAAGATTTTGAGTGATTGTCAAGGTCAGAAAGGTGTTTTATTTTGAAAAATGACCGGATACGTCTGTCTGTGCGTGTGAGCCTCTTGACACAAGAGGTCACGTGATACGTTGCCCCAAACATTTAATTTAAAAATATGTTCTGGATTAAAATCAGGGGCAGAATGTCCTGAGATTATCAAGAAGCTCTGAAAACCTGCTTCCACTTCCAACATCCTGTCTTTTCTGACTTTTTTAAGTTACAGAGTAGACTGGACTAAAGGTTTAAAGAACACACGTCGGGTTTCATTGTCTCGTTAATTAGACCTTCATCCCCCTAAAGTGCATCTTTGAGGTTCAGCCATGTTCACGTGGGGGATTCTTTTAGACCTCTAAATGTGCAGCGAGTTACCTTTTGTTGGCCATTTTGGACTAAAAAAATAATAATTCCTGATCAGAAAAGTACAAACTTTGACCCTCAAGCGTTATTGAACCGCGGTGTTGCAACGGGGATCTGAGTATTG
Organism: Clinocottus analis; assembly: GCF_023055335.1. Classification (NCBI taxonomy): domain Eukaryota; kingdom Metazoa; phylum Chordata; class Actinopteri; order Perciformes; family Cottidae; genus Clinocottus; species Clinocottus analis. The sequence goes on along the minus strand of NW_027175954.1, from coordinate 175,506 downwards.
AGTTCGTCCGTTTTCTGCAGCGGACTCAGTGGTTTGGATTGAAGAGAGTTCAAACTGTTTTATTCAGCGCTCCATACTTTGATCAGCTGGTATTCCCACCCCAAAAAAATGTTGGAAACCATTGAAAAACTCTGGGAAACAAATTAATTAACGATCCGTAAAGTCAATGCTTGGTTTTGGGACACAAACAGGGTAAAAAAGGAGTTTGTTTGACTCGTCCGCGGCCCTTTTTGCGGACTGTCTCGCTTGTTCTACTCAACCAACAGCCGCTTCATAAACTACATCACTCGACACCAAAACAAACAAACAACAACAACAAAGCGTTGCCGTTGAACAAATCCGTGGTTTGCGGGATCGTAACGCTACGCCAGCGTTAAAATTCCCGGCGACTGAGCTGGAATATTCCCTGACATCCGACCCCTGGACGACGGCGACGCGCCTGTTCATGGTTTGCTGTTGGCCGCGTCGCCGAAAACAAGAACCTGTTCCTCGTTAAATCTGCGCTGAGTTTCTTTCCTCTCGACGTCTGGGGATTTCTTCCCGTTGAGCTGTTGCTCAGCATCTTTCTGTCCCGTTAGCCGTGTACGGAGCTAATCCTTCATACGAAATGAACCCAACCCGGCTTTTTAAAGACGGGAATGCCGACGCAGGTTCTTTTAGGTTTGAGGAATTCTGTGACGATGACACTTTTTGCCGAAAGAGATACTGACTGCGGCGTCTCGCCTCTAACTGCGTCTGACAAGCGTGAAGGAAATCACTGAGCGGCGTCCTGACAGTTTCAGGTGTGAACATGAGAGACAGGACAGGTGAGCGGAGACGCACAACGACTCCACACAGACACACACATGCCGGAGGACGCCGACACTTCTCTTCCTGAAGGAGAAGTAAAACTGTGTTTGAGGCAACACATACACACGTATATATACACAAACAGACACACACACACATATATACACAGACACACACGCACATATATACACAAACAGACACACGCGCACATATATACACACACAGACACATACACACGCACAGACACACACATACACACGCACACACACAGACAGACACACACGCACACATACAAACACACGCACACACAGACAGACACATATCCACACACACACATAGATACACACACATACACGCGCACACACATTCAAACACATCCAAATCACACACGCACGCACACACAGACACACACACATACAAAGACACGCACACACAGACACACATCCACACACACGCACACACACACACACGCACACATACTAACACACGCACACACAGACAGAAACATATCCGCACACACAAAGACACACACAAACACACACTCACACAAAAACACAGACACAAACACACACAGACACACATACAAACACACACATGTTCACTCACACTCACACAGACACACACGTGCACAGACACACACAAACAGAAACCTGCACACACAGACTCACACCCACCCACACACACATACAAACACACGCAGACACAGGCTAACACACTAACACACACACACACACACACCTTCACGGCTCCTCTCGCATGTTGCAGATGAGCGCCGGGATAAAAATGTTGACTTAATAAAACGGGAGAATCGACCTTCTGTCCTCCTTAAGGATGCGTATCTTTCCCAGAATGCAGTGCGGCCGCAGACACAAACGCTGCCTCTGTGCCGGCGTTCCCACCGTCAGGAATCACATGACGGACGACTGCGTGGGACCCGAGCGCCGCAGACACACTAACACAGGAATAACCTGGCCCGGACACAGGCGGGCTCAGTGTTCGGAGGCCACGGCTGCTGCCGAGGTGCCCTTCGGCAAGGCACCGCCCTTCACTGCAACGTCTCCGTGATCCAGTTCACATGGTTTCTCTGGAGGTCAGGAGGTGAAATCATTTAAATGATCTCATCTGCTTCTTTTGCACTCAGCGATGTCCTACAGTTCCCAGAATGCCTCTTGATCCGTGGACGCGCTGCTCGTCACCTGCGCGTCACCTGACTCTCTCCGGGTCACAATTCATCCCCACCGGCTGAGGGGAGGGATGCCAGAAAGTGAGACGCCGAGAAAACACTTTTTTTTTTATCATGAAGTACTTTATTAATAAACATTTTTCAGAAGCTTTCTGTTACATAATGCATTCTTATATTTTTTAAAACCATATCCAGACCCAGTGAGAAGGAAAACCACAAAGAGAAGAAGAGACAGAACAACTTAGAGAACCAGAGACTGAAGTACTGAACCGGAGAGAAAACAAAAGACAGAACCAGTGAGAGGACGAGAGACAGAACCAGATAAAAGACGAGACACAGAACCAGTTAGAAGACGAGAGACAGAACCAGTTAGAAGACGAGAGACAGAACCAGTTAGAGGACGAGAGACAGAACCAGTTAGAGGACGAGAGACAGAACCAGTTAGAAGACGAGAGACAGAACCAGTTAGCGGACGAGAGACAGAACCAGTTAGAGGACGAGAGACAGAACCAGTTAGAGGACGAGAGACGGAACCAGTTAGAGGACGAGAGACAGAACCAGTTAGAGGACGAGAGACGGAACCAGTTAGACGACGAGAGACGGAACCAGTTAGAGGACGAGAGACAGAACCAGTTAGAGGACGAGAGACAGAACCAGTTAGAGGACGAGAGACAGAACCAGTTAGAGGACGAGAGACAGAACCAGTTAGAGGACGAGAGACAGAACCAGTTAGAAGACGAGAGACAGAACCAGTTAGAAGACGAGAGACAGAACCAGTTAGAGGACGAGAGACAGAACCAGTTAGAGGACGAGAGACAGAACCAGTTAGAGGACGAGAGACAGAACCAGTTCAGGGTGGATCATGTTGCAGAACTGAAGTTACAGAGATAATAAAAATAAAAATGTAAAACAGCGATGACCTCATACGGAAGTTTAAAAACACGAGGCTCCAGTTTGCATGTTTACTGAAAGAGTGAAGACAAAGCTGAAAACTATTTATAGAGAGAGAGAGAGAGAGAGAGAGAGAGAGAGAGAGAGAGAGAGAGAGAGAGAGAGAGAGAGAGAGAGTGTGAGAGAGAGAGGAGAGAGAGAGAGAGAGAGAGAGAGAGAGAGAGAGGAGAGAGAGAGAGAGAGAGAGAGAGAGAGAGAGAGAGAGAGAGAGAGAGAGAGTGTGAGAAAGAGAGAGAGAGAGAGAGAGAGTGTGAGAGAGAGAGAGAGAGAGAGAGAGAGAGAGAGAGAGAGAGAGAGAGAGAGAGAGAGAGGAATGTGCTGTAATTATGCAGCACAATGCTGTTGGTCCTCTGGAGATCTGAGGTGGTTTTCTATTTGTTTTTCTCTTTTATTCTTTATTTCTTCTCTTTTTTTCTCAGTTTCTGAACGGCACAATCAGCTCAGTTTTATTTGTCAGCAGCAAGTCGAGGAACCGGCTATTTAAAACGTGGTTGTTTATGTGTGTACTGTTGTTTTTTTGGGGGGGAGGGGGGGGGATTTTGCGCTCACTTGTTGGATTATTTGCATTGATTCATCAGCCTAAACTATAAATCTGTGTGACTGTGACTTTTATTCCAGCCCGAGTAGTTAACCTTGTAGATACAAGATCATTGTACATTAAAGTTACATGAAATATATACAACAGTATTTCTCAAAATCAGTAACTTCAATATCCACCTTTATGCAGATGATGCAGTTTCATTTGCTTCGGACTTCATCTGGACTCGTCTGTTTGCAGAAGACACAGCCGCCAGTATCTTATGGAGGACTTAAAATAACTTAAGTATAAATAAATAAATAAATGTATAAATAATTACAGGAGGAGGTTCGGACCGCCACAGCTCATTTGCATATAACGACAATATAAAGATACATGAAGAAATACAGAAATGTAGAAATAGATTATTTATTGATGTCCTGTTTAGGTACAACTTATATTTATATATTCTTGTATTTATACATTTATTTAAGCATTTATTCATCTATTGCTGTATTTATTTATTTAAGTATACATTTATTTAAGATTTTATTTCTTTATTCCTCCATTTATTTATACATTTATTTAAGTATTTATTTATTCCTGTATTTATTTATTTATTTATACATTTATTTAAGCTTCTATTAATTTATCCTTGTATTTATTCATGCATTTATTTATTTAAACTTAATTCATTTTTGGTCCTCCATAGAGTCAATACAACATGATATTGTCGACATCTAACTCTTTCTGAGTCGCACAAATTCTGTTCAGTGGACTTTATCGTCTCCACTTCATTACACAAATGAAAGTCGCGCTGCAGCCGCTTCACTTCAGTCGCCTCGTGTCGTATTTCTGACTGAAAAGAAGAAATAATGTCTTAATATTTATCTATAAATCGTGAATGTTAAAGCGACCAAGCTGCCTCAGATCTTTTCTCCTCATTGAAACTTGTAACTATTCAATAATACTTTCTAAGTGTACCGTTAATCTTTTACTCGCCCTCGAGTTGGGTTTGTTCTCTCCTTCTGGCTTAAATATCTGCAGTTTTTAAAAAAAATGATTCTTGTGTTGTGATTCTTGTTTGCTGGTTGTCGAGATGTTGCATGTTTATTGCGTTACATTTATCAATAGAGACTTTTTTTTTAAAAAAAGAACAAATTCTGACCAAAAATAAGTCTCAAATAAAGACTGTGCCAAAGTCTATATTAGATTTTGTTGCTGGCTTTTTAACGAGTTGATTTCAATTGGACTTTTATCTTGTTAAGTCATCAGCTGAGTCGAAGCCGGCTTTTTGAATTTACAGCCGACTTCAAACCTGCGAGCGCTTTAACCGTTTCAAACCGCCGGGTTCCTCCTCACGGCATCACACTCCTGATGCCGATACAAACACTGCACCTTCTCTTTCACCCAGAGGAAAACACACTTGTCCAACCGAGACTGAACAGGATCATCTGCGGCAAATTCGGCTAATTACCACCAGATGTTTAGCTTCTGCACAACACACACATACACACACACACACACACACACACTCGCGAATGTGTGTCACAGACAAGCATCTGTGTCGACATCCAGAAGAAAAGAAAACAGCGAGGAGAAGACGTCCGGTTTGTAAAGAGGAGAACGAGTTCTGCTCAGCATTTTTTTTGTTGGGTTGATGACTCGGAGCCATCTTGTGTACCCAGAATCCTCTCTGCTGTGACCTTTGAGGTCACCTCGTGGATCGAGTTACAGCTCAGTGTTTGTAATCCAAGAGCTCGGCGGGTCCGTGAGCTCTGCTTTGGTGGCCTGGAGGTCAAAATGCATCCGCACCTGCACGGGGTCCTGATGAAACACCGGATGTTTTCACTTCAGCCGACCAAAATCCTGCAAGTGAGACAACCTGAGACGGGAAAAACCAGAGGTTAAACATAGATGTGAAAGACTGAAATGTATTCTTGTTTCACCTTCACACCGTCTCCTTTAGCAGGCGGCAGGTGACCCTGACCGCTTATAAACCTAGAATGAATTATTCCCTAAAACGTAAATGTTTCTTAAATTGACTGTTTTAACTTGTCTTGTTCTGTGTTTTCTGTCTGTAACTATGTGGGTTTTTTTTTTTGCCTGGTTTCCCTCGAAAAAGAGATTTTTTTTATCTCAATGGGACTCTCCTGCTTAAATAAAGGTTTAAATAAATCAAATAGGTGCAAAATAAGCTTTTTATTGTATAGAATAACTGTTATTTGTGCATATGACAGTAAAAACATCTTGAATCTTGTTTAAGGAGCTCAATTTACTTCATTAACTTTCATCTACAAGCTCATTAAGAGTGCAGAGTGCAAACGTTAGTTTCTTAAACGTTAAAAACAAGAAGAGCGAGCGAGAAATGACACCCCCTGTTTCGCCAACACCCGGCTACACACTCCAGGAACACACACACACACACACACACACACACACACAGCTGTTTCCTGGCTGCGCCGGTTCAGTCTCAATTACTACAACATTACACGTGACACTGTGTACTTTTACTTTTAGAAGCACAAACAGTTTTAGGGCCTTTTGTAAAAGCAGAGGAGACGCTCGTCCGCTTGTACTGAAAAATAAATATCCTGATTCCCATCGCGGCCACATTAGGGAATAAAGTATGTTGTGGGTATAATTTTCTCATTTTGGGAGGGGGGGGGGGGGGGAAGAATATTCCAGGGAAAAGTGAACGTGCAATGATTAAGTAGAGATATGTGAAACTATGCTCGATCAGCAGAGGCTGGAACAACAAAGCACGCACAGCGGACTCGGGTTTCTGCCATTAAGTGAGGAAAGAAAAACGTCAAACTGCGAATCGATAGCACAACCACACTCTTCAAAACATTCCCGAGCTCATGAAGCTGTGCGCTCGCAGCCTGTGTTTCGTGGCTTCAAACAATAATAATAATAATAATAAAAAAGAAGAAGCACCACATAATTCATGTTCTTCAGCAAACAGATTGTTCGAGCGTCGCTGTTTAAAGGGACGACTTCCCTTTAAACAGACGTCGTTATCGCCTTTTTTTTTTGCTGACGAGTTTGGACTCTTTCTTCACCGAAGAGGAGGCGTCCCCCGGCTCGTACCGCGGCCCAATCGCTAACTCTAATTGGAGGAGATTGCCGGAGTGTAGCTGCAGCATTCCTGCAGTATAGAAATGTATTACAGGGCCCGGGAATAGAGCCAAAAGTACTGGGTGGGGAGGGCTGGCAGCGATCCCACCCAACCCCCTGAAATAAAAAAACATTCTTGTTCATTTTAACATGTTCAATCTCCTCAAACTGAGCCCAGAGCGACGGCCTCGCGTAACTTTAAACAGCTGCATTACATGCACGATGACAAAGCGCCGCCAATGCAATGTGTCCACAGAACCTGCAGAGGATGAAGGATTGCGCTACTTATTTTCTCGTTGGCCTTTTTATGCATTTTGGACGTGGTCACGCGATGGGGTCGTAGGACGTCCTCCCAATAAGTGGCGTGCAACGCGGTCGACGCGTATCAACGATCATGTTTTTTTATTTTGATGGAGGGGGAAAAAGTGAAACCGCAATATTGCACTTTAGGTGGTTTTTCCACGACAACAGCAAACAGTGTAATGACAGCGGGTTTGGCCCGGCATCATAACACCGGTCCCCTGGGGAGGAGAATAGAGACGTTATTGTCTGAGGAGACTTTAAATTATTCATCAGGCCGATCTATGAGGCTGAAAAAGACCGCCGCCCCATTCCTCAACGTCTAGCAGCTTGTTCCCTTTTTTTTCTTTCGGAGTTGCGCTTTTGGATGCCGGTCAGTTGGACGCGTTTCAGTCCGCATGAAGGCTACTACTGGTTTCAATGGACGCCGCTGTGGATGTGAAGTATTCAGGGTTCCCAGAGGATGAATCTTTACAAGGAAAAATGGATTGGGGGAAATGAGATTTGACAAGTTAATCAGCATTTTCTTACCTGAAGCCAGACTGTGGGCTTCAGCTCTGACCGTTCTCTTTTTTAAATTCATCCCTCGCGTCCACATATCTTTTCACTGCACTCCTTCAGTTCTCGTTCATTGCGTTATTTCTTCTTGGCGTGAATATCAAGCGGCTCTATTCAAACCTTCACATTTAGAGTCTTTGCGGCGGCATGAACGTTGCATTCTGAAAAGGTCAAAGATCCTCCGGGGACGCCGCATCAACAGACAGGAAGATGACTCACTTTGACCCAGTCAGATGAGAGTTTACCCAGGAGAAGCCGTCCTCCCCCTCCATCGCTCAAAAAACCCGCCACAGTAGCCAAAACATGGGGAATCTTTTTGCTCTGTAGACGTAGCTTAGCTTAGCACAAAGGCTGAAAGCAGGGGGAACCGTTAGCATTGCTACATCAAGGCTGACGGAAAAGGGCCTCCTTTGTTTCTATTGTGGCTCAACAGGGATGAAATCAGACGACAGCAGAGAGGGGCACGCCCTGCAGGGTGTTGGTTCAGGGGTGCGACGCTTCCTTTTGTGTGCGAGAGCTTCGGGGTTCAGTTCCTGAAAGAGTTCCTGTGTGGGCTTCGACACAGCTCTTTAAATGTAGTTTATCAATAAGATCTTTGTTAAATCCCACAAAAAAAACCTTCAGAAACTCAAAATTATCATTTGATTCTCTCCTTGTTTCTGAAGTAAAGTGAAGATGAGAAGTTGTCGGTCCGATAGCGCCGGTTACACACTTGGTAGTAGATAATATTACATTATTTGTAGTCTTAGTTTCTGACTCCTGTGATCCAAAACATTTCCAATAACTCCAGAGTGTTGAAAAGGTATCAGAAAAAGATAGATTCCATAAAGGTCTGTCTCACTTTCGGTGTGAGAGGTCATGGGTTCATATCCCGGGACAAGCCTTTGAAAGCCGACCACAAACGAGAGCCGATCGTTCCTCATCTGACCCGAAAAAGATAAATATCTGCTAACATCGTAAAAGCTCACAAACTCCCCTTAAAACTCTGCGGCGACATTACAAAGACCAAACGTTCCACGTTTATAAAAGTAAGTAATGAACCTCAGGTAACAGTTTTTTTTATGTGACTCACCTGTAACTCATACCGTCTGCCTCGTCTCGTCTCGTCTCGGCTCCGGCTCCGGATCACCGTGTCATTTCTTAGCAAACACCCATAAAACTGTGCAGCTGAAGTTTACAGTCCTCCCATGATGCCCCTGGGGAGAACAATAAGGAGCCGGACGGACCGAGCGCTTCAAAGAGCTGCAAGCACGCGCAGTCATGTAATTACAAAGCTGCGCTAGCTCTTAAAAGACGTTTGATCGCCGCAGATACCTCGCGGGAAAATGAAAGGAAAGTTCTCCTCCTCCACCTGATGCAACAAGAAACTGCAGCCGCGCTAACAGCTTCAAGCTAAATGCTAACATCAACTTAGAATTTTTTCTGTCCTGCCCTCTACGGAGACACGTGCCTGCACAGCAACAGCTTTAAGCTACATGCTAATGTCAACTTAAGCATTTGTCCTGTCCTGTCCTCTATGAAGGCACTTGCCTTCACAACAACAGTTTCAAGCTAATTGCTAACGTCAACATAGCATTTTTTTCTGTCCTGTCCTCTACGAAGGCATTTTCCTGCACAGCAAGAGCTTTAGGCTAAATGCTAACATCAAAGTAGCATTTTTTCTGTCCTGCTTTCTACAAAGACACATGCCTGCACAGCAACAGCTTTAAGCTAATAGCTAACATAGCATTTCTTTTCTGTCCTGCCCTCTGTGAAGACACGTGCCTGCACAACAACAACTTTAAGCTACATGCTAACGTCAACTTAAAGCATTTTTCTGTCCTGCCCTCTATACACGTGCCTGGACCATTTCAAACTATCACATATAAATGTGTGGTAACAGGTATTTTTTTCTGGAAGTGAAAAGTTGATATATTATTTAGGGTCGTGGAGCCGACCCCAGCTGACATGGGCGAAGGCAGCGCTCACCCTGGACAAGTCAGTTTATCTCAGGGCTCATATAGAGACGGGCAACCACACCTACGGGACATTTAGAGTCCAATTAACTTGCCCAATGTCTTTGGACTGTGGGAGGAAGCCGGGGAGACTCCACGCGCAAAGGATGATCGGGGGAATCGAACCCGGGCCTCTCTTGCTGTGAGGTGACGGTACAGCCTCTGCAACTCGTCCTCAGTTAAACTAACGGCGTGACCGTGTCGCTCTGATGCAGCGGTCTTCGCGTCAACTTCTGAAGAAGCACGCAGAGTCCAGCAAGTGTGAAGCACGACCGCTGAAACCAGCGCATCGTGGCTCGTCGCCCCCGATGGAGATGCCTCTCAGGGCAGAAACGAGCACTGAGGTTCACCAGAGTGACGTTTTGCTCGGTGAGGACGGGTGCGTTTATGAGGTCGCCTGTACAGTATTGCATGACACCGTGTATGCGTGTTAAACAATTGAGAAAACACGGGAGTGGCTGGTGTTGTATGCAACGACGGTTTCCGTGGTAACCTCTTAAACAAGAGCTGGAGGAGGTGATGATGTCAGAGCTGGAAGCCAGAGCTTTTTTTCTTTTTTTTTGCCCAAGAGGAAATTGAAGTTTTTAAGAGTATTTCTAAGTTTTTCCTCTCTCGTCTGAGCTGTTGACAGCGAGGTCCAGAGGGTGAGACACTTATTCTGCTCGGTCCACCACGGAGTCACAGGTTTGAGTCCCCAAAGACAAGCAGCTTGTCCATGGAGCACACTGCATAAAAGGATGAGGATGATTGTATGTTGTATTTGTCAAACCAACAGCACACAGTATAGGCTCTCTCAAAAGCTGTGGGACTTCCTGTCTGTGTCTGTCAGCGCGAGGCGCGTTCATACGGTCATGAAAACACCTCACAAATAAAAGATTTCATGTCGTCAAAACAGCTGGTAGTTTTATTTATTCACTGTAGTTTTTATCAAATAAACAAACGGTGCATTTGTTGGAGACTATTTGCACCGGCTAATCAATCAATATGCAGTGTATGTTATAAGTATTGGTGGCAGCAGGACGATGTGTGTGTGTGTGTGTGTGTGTGTGTGTGTGTGTGTGTGTGTGTGTGTGTGTGTGTGTGTGTGTGTAGGTGATTAATTCAACATAAACTACAGTGTGTGTTCATGTCACCCGGGCAGAAACCTGCGGTTCTGAAGAGTTAAGTCGATGCGTTCTCTCTACCAACCAGCAGGGGGCGACTCCTCCGGATGCAAAAAAAAAAAAAGTCCAATTGAATAGAAGTCAATGAGAAAATGACTCTTCTTCTCTCTGGATTCATTCCGTTAGTAAACATTGTAAACAATGAGTTTATGATCTCTATTTCTAATAAATTGTTTCCATATGTAGCACCCGTCCCATGTAGCTCTATGATACTATCTGAATCGGCTCGTGGTATAAAGTACTATGGGCGGGGTCCTGGGTACAGTTTTAAATATGACGGCGCTATTACCTGTGTTATAAATTTAATAATTTGGTTTTCTACAATCGTTACTTTTTCTAATAAGGAAAACTTAATTACTGGCGGTGCCTCCAATAGAATTTAACACAGCAACAAATAAAGGTCTGTGCCTCTAATGTTGTTCCTTTATCTGGTTTTGAAATTATGATATAAACAGTTCTGGTAACACACTTTACAAATACATCAACTGTCTTAATGCACAGTGATACATTTATTAACAGTAAACATCAATATACTTTTAAACCCACACTCTCGCACACACACATTCACACACATTCAACGTAACAAAACCCCTGTTGCAGGCCTGAGTCGTGGCTTGGGAGCGTAGAGGCCTGAAACGTAATGGCCGTTTCACTTGTCCACACAAGCTTAAACAAAACAAAAGAAGGCACGTGCAGGTTTTGTTAGTACTCACAAAATCCAAGGAGTATTAGGAGGGGGGGAGAGATGCGGAAAACGGGGTGATGGTCGGCTTCAAAGCGTAGAAGAAAAAACAGTAGAAACAGTCCACACAGCGCGCGCAGGAAACTGTTCTTGATTGTGGTCCAACAAGAGCTTTCCCGATCCTTCCTCTGTCACCAAGGTCCGTCTCCTTGCGTAGATCACATAAATGTAAACCAAAGGGTAACTGGTCGTCAACCATTAAGTTCTGAACATTATGCTCTCATACAAGACTATCAGGTTCATTCAACGGTGGTCTGTAGCTTCTGCCGTTCACTATAACACAATGCCGCGAAATCTACTGTCCCGCCCCTCTACCTGAGACGCACATTGGATTGGCTGATATCAGAATAACCCAATGAACACACAGAAAACAAAGATTGACAGATTACTCTGCTAACAAGTTAGGCTGCATCATATACGCATCACGCAAAACCATTTACTTTAATTTGCATTAACTAACTTTAAACTGTTAAGCTGACTCAAAACGTAGGTCTAGGCTTAGGGACTTTGAACTAAATGTTTTAGGAATATTTACATTTTGATAACTAGAGGATAATTGTAGACCGGGCTACACATATATAATGAAACATCCGTTGTTAGCATGCTCATATTAGCTTGTCATGCTAACTCAAACAGTGCGGCTCCAGCAGACAGGCATTACAACTCCAAAATTTGTGTGTGTGTGTAGTACAAATAATCCTTATCTCATCCATGAAAACAGAAAAAAGTACATCAGAAGAAATATAACCAAAAACAGATGACCGGAGAAAAGGTGTAAAGGTCAATTGATTTATCAGGAGCAGATCGTGAAGCTGGCATCACTTGATCCTGATGATCCGCCCGCAGAGCAGCAGACGAGCCGGTTATTGATTTCTCCGTGTTGAAGGACAGCTGGGATGCGATACAGACGTCCATCCGGGGACGCCGTCAATTATTAATACGCTCCGGTGGACCCAGAGGCCTGAAACCCGATCGCTTCCCTTTAGTTTGTTTAATGAGGGGAAATATGTTCCAACCAAACCGATGACTCTCTGCTGCATTGTTGGCATTGTTGTGGAAGGTGTGGAGAAAGTTTCTGGAAGACGCTCCTGCCTCCATTCACGTCGTGCATTCAACCGTGTGCGCACAACCCCGAGTAGATTTGTGCAAAGACGAGTATTATTAAGTCACGGTCCCCTGCTTCCTTCTGCTGAATCAGCTTCTTTTGATATTTCACAGGAAGTGCAGCTCCGCCAGACTGTATTAGCAGGTAGTTTTTAACAAGAGGCCTCGTTAAAGAGTTGTTCGTGTTCCTTGAGGATTCTCAGAATCGTACTTTGTTAGCCGACGTTTCATCAAACTTTAAAGGACTCCTTTGAGGCTGTAATCAAGGGCTTCTCCAGGATTTGAACCCAACGACAAACAAGCCGAGATATTAACACCACCGACAGTCAACAGGAGGTTCCTTTGGCCGCCATCGTTCCCAAACGATTCCCAATTTGTTGCATGAACTTGATCAGAAGAGGCTCGGATCCGACAACCAACGGACATTAATTTACTCACAGAGCAAACGCACAATTTTATAAGATGTCCAAGTGTAGCGCCGGTGGTAAAGTAAGGGATTAAAACAATGCAGTTCCTGATAAAGTGAAATGAAAATGATGCAAGCAGAGATTAACATAGATTTGTTACAAACAAGGTTGTTGAATAAACAAACAGTGAATTACATTTAAAAAACACAGATTGTGCCTTTAGTATCTATCTATCTATCTATCTATCTATCTATCTATCTATCTATCTATCTATCTATCTATCTATCTATCTATCTATCTATCTATCCATCCATCCTACTTACTTACTTACTTACTTACTTACTTACTTACTTTCTTTCTTTCTTTCTTTCCTTCTTCCTGCCTTCCTTCCTTCCTTCCTTCCTTCCTTCTTTCCTTCCTTCCTTTCTTCCTTCCTTCCTTCCTTCTTTCCTTCCTTCCTTCCTTGATCTGTCTGACCTGAAACATTAAGACTGATCTTGGCATTTGTTGCTGAGTTTTGGGTTAAAACGCAGTCTGAAAGAATCAGTTTCAGCAATATTTGAAGCAACCACATCATGATGTGTATTAAGACGCAGCTTCACGGTGAAATATAGTAATTGAATACTCTTAGAAGTACTGAATAACCAGTTTTTAGGTGCAGTAGTGGGTCGATGTGCGTTGGAGCTGTGGAGTGGAGCTGCGATGGACTCTGTGCAGGCCGCCCGTTGTAAACACAGACCGCAACGCAGGCGGCGTCCCGCGAGGGAAACCTGCAGACTGCTGCTGTGGCTCACGCTCACCTCGACTCCAGACGGCTGCAGATAAGAAGAAGAGGAAGAGGATGAGGAAGAGGAAGGCTTGTTTTTTTCATTTGAAGCAGGACATGGGAACGCAGCGGCAGACGACTGAGTCAGGAGGATAAAAAAAACTCTGCCGGACTCATAAAGGCCGTTAATGAGTCTGTGGAGCGCAGTCTTATCACGTTCATGCTATTCTGTAGCTGCTTTGTTTCAGACTTTGTCTTTGGGGCTGTGAATGTGCGCTTGAACAATTTTAATCCAATTTTAATATTCTCTTCTGATTGGTTGATTTTCCTGGAGTGGGTGTTCACCCGTTGAAAACTGTGGAACCAATTTTACCTCTTTTCCCTGTGTTGGAGTCATTGTAGGAACCCCAAATTAAGTCCAATACTTGTGTTTATTCCATGTATTTGTTCAGCAAAGTCTTGGGAAGAAAATGTATATCTGCAAAACAATCACTTTTAAAAAGATATTTTGATCGTAATTATGAACATCCAGCATGATATGAGCCAGATTCCTTCAAAAATGCCTCCTGGAGCGTCAATAAGACACCTTTTTGGAAAGATTAGGACCTAAAGCATCAGAATCTGCAACAACACACACAATAAAACAAAGCCTTGGTCTGTTAGGAAGAGTTTCAGTCAGAAAAACAATTCAAAAATGGAAAAATTACGTATTTTATGCCAAAAGATTGTCTGAATGGGGCATGCTGGGACATAAAATTGCCGCAGGAATGATTTCCAAAAGGTTAAATCAGATTCTGGCCGAGTATACGTGCGTTTTTCCTTTTCCTTTTTTATTTTTCTACGTAGCTGTTGCTATAATATTAATTTCCTTTGGAGGATTTGAGTGATTCATGCTTTCATATTTACCTGGATGCTTGACGTATTGAATTGGTTTTGTTCTGTTTTTTTAAGACATTTCTAAAGCTTACTTCAGCCCTCTTCAAACCAAAAAGCACCCATTGACTTTGAGACGAGATAGTAGGAGGTGCAAGAAGCTTAACAGCTTTTTTTTTTGAGGGGCTTTAGGACTCATTCCTGCAGCGATCCGTCGTTTCTATTTGTTTCTCCATAGAGACACGCTTTGTCTACATGGGAGTGTCACACACACACACACATGTGGAGCACCTGACAGTACGGTGCAGGTACAGGCGTGCCGGGTCTCCTTTTGTTTGCCGTTTGACCTTCTTTACATCCCCTTTTTAAAAACAAACCGGCTGCTCACTTTACTCACGACTCTGTGAGGAGAAGTATTCGGCTCTGGGCTGCGAGTCTGCGCGTGACCTTTCAACAGATCACAGCTCATCAGTTACATCTGAGACTCGCACTGTAAATGTCAAGCGGAGGGGAAACCTCAGCCGGATCGGGAAAATACTTTTATTCTTCGGAGTGGAATTAGAGAAATTCCCAAAGAATATTGAGTGATTTTTTTTATAAAAAAGGCTATAAGCGACTCTTTTTGCTCCATGTTTCCAACGGAAGATCTCCACACGTGAACTCTGGTATTTTGCGCCACAGTTCATTTACAATAGTTTGGTATGTTTAGCGATTGAGGCGTCGCTCCAAAAACTTCCTTTTTTTAGTTTAACGGGGCGGCTAACTAAGCCCGCCCTCGGGGGGAAGATGCATATTTGCTGCTGTCTCAACAGTTTTTGCAGCTGCACTCCTCAGAGGCAGGAAGTCAGATTTTTGATTTCGCTTGTCGAGGAGCGTCACGACGGTCTGCTGTCTTTAACACTTTAAAAACCAGCTACTCGCGGGCCCTTTCCTCCAGGATTGCATCCCCAAACTAAAAAGTGTGTATCTCTGCAACCACGAGGGCTGTTTGAATAATGTTAGTGTTATAATTAAAGGTACGCATGTGAGATGTTGAACACGTGAGTACATATTAGTTTATGTGTTACTGGTAAAGAGGAAATGAAGATGACACACAGGAAAGAAATGAAAAGCTTTCAGGTCCGCTTAGAGAAGAATCCCTTTCAGGATGATTAGTAGTTTGAAATGATGCAGCTGTAAAGTCCAACTCCAAAATATGTGAACATTCAACATGTGAACATTCAACATGTGAACATTCAACATGTGAACATTCAACATGTGAACATTCAACATGTGAACATTCTCTCTGCAAAGGTTGACTTTCATAAAGTGAAGCAGAACAAAGTTAGAGAAGGTTTAGTACAGAGAACATTCAGGCGAGGTCCCAATGGGGTCCATTGACCCCAATGGACCCCAATGGAGTCAATGGACCCATTTACCCCATTGGGTCCATTGACCCCAATGGACCCAATGGGGTCATTGGGTCCATTGACCTCAATGGATCCAATGGATCCAATGAGGTCATTGGGTCCATTGGGGTCATTTGAATTTCCTCATGTACCAAACCATATATTTCACTTGTATATTACTTATGGTGTTCAATATAAACAAATACAGCAGTTTTGGAGCCTTTTTTTCATAAAACAAGCTATGATTTACAGTGTTTTCCCCCTTACGGGGGATTGGAGTTTATGAACTTCAAGCACCGGTTCAGTTAATCTGCACAACTAGAAGCTGACATAGTGACTTCTCTCTGAGGCTTGTTTTTTGTGTGTCTTTTTGTTTGTTTGTTTGTTGTGCATGTGAACAACGTCACCGTTTTCCTCCTGAGCTCCTCTGGAGATTAACTGGAGGTCTGAGCGTCTGGGAGACTTTATCAGCGGCAGAGTTTCACTCGGCGTTTCGGCTCCAGATGCACATAAAGAGCACAATTTACGACGGCTGGATGCAGACGAGGGGTTTCCCGTGACTCTGTAAATGTCCAGTAACGTCTTTAACACCCATCGCTGCCAAACTGCGGAACATTCACTTACACGTGTAACACGGACACACCCAGTTTGCAGAGCGTGCAAAAAAAGGCACTGTGTTCGGTTCTGGGAAGAAAAAGAGGGAGAATAAAAAGTGTTGATTCTGATAAGAAGGGCAAAAGAGATGAACAGCTTGTTCTTCTACGTTTGAATTTCACTCCCACGATAACATGTCTGCGGTCTCTCAGGAGGTTCAATCCCCGCTGCGACCCCTCAGGGCTGAACCCGGAGGACGCTTTGGAGGAAACAAAGATGGCCGCCGAAGTTTGGGCCGGACGTGGAGCCGGGAAGTAACTCGTCCTGCTTCGTCCGGGTGCTTTTTGCGTCTGCAGAGTTTTTTAATTCTGCTTTAGAGGCCAAGAAAGCCAGGCACGCTCCTCGTAGAAACCATCGACGCCAGAGAGACGGTGGTTTGATGCCGACCGGGTGACTTAAGCACTCGTGACAGAGGAAAAGTGAGATGTGGAGCGAGCAAGAAAAACCTCACGAACCCATGACTTTGGGTGTGACAGGTTGCAGGGGACGAGACTCAGACATGTGATGTTTGTCTTGGAGACGTCACAGTGGAGAAGAGCTACGTATCCTGAGAGGTAAAGCACTGAAGGACAGGTCTCTGGGAAGAGAAGCGAACCAGCACACAAAGTAAAACAAAACTGCAACAAATAGACTGTTGCTCTGTGGAGATTTACCAAAACTCGCTGGATTGTGGCGCCTCGGATGGATGCGATGCAACTGAGACCGGTTCAGCCTGGCGTCACACCGGTAGCGGCGCTGTTAGCCGAGCTCCAGCGCTTTGACAGAAACAAGAAGCGCGTTCCTCGGCCTCCAGAACCAAAAAAACAAACTAAATGTAGCCAATCCGATTGCATTTTTTTAGTTTTCAAAAGGTTTCACAAAGCCGTGAACATCACTAAAAACAAGCAGATTTTCAAGATGTGTCCAGAAGCTGTTTAGCCTAGCTTAGCACAAAGACTGGAAGCAGGGCCAAACTGTTAGCATATATATATATATATATATCCATCAAAGTGAGAGGTGGAAAAAAAAAAGGAGCACGATGCCGATTGCGTTTCATTTGCAGCTGAGTCTTTCTCTGAAACAGAGAAGTTTTTGGTTTGTGGCTTTTGGTTTGGACGTATGACTCTAACTCTGAGTGTGAGAGAAAGTTTCAGACCCCGAATGAGTTGTTTCAGGTTAATAAACCGTGTCTCCAGTTCTCACTGGGTTCAAATCCACCGGCTCTCTCCAGGTGAGCTGCAGAAGCAGTGAACCCGCGGCATCCGGCCACCTGCCCTGGTGTCTTCTTTGGATTTGACGTTGCACAGACACACAAACCATCAGCAGGACACACGGAGGCAGACGTCGCAGCATCAGCCTCTCTGCTCGTTTCACACGTCGCGTTGCGAGCGAGGCCGAGCTCGGTTCCAGCGCTCTAATGAAACCATCTGGACCGCTGCGCTCTCGTTTATGGAGTCGTGAACAATTATGGCTACAAGAAGCAATCCACAAAAACAATTATAGCGCTTTAATACGTCGCGTTAAAGTGTTTTCTCAAGGCTCAGAGTGTGTGAGTGTGTGTCTGTGGGTTCATTTTAGACACTCTCATTTGAGACAAGAAGAAGGACCCAAAGGGCCGGCACTTGCAGGACATCTTTCTTTCTTTTTCCTCCATCTTCTTCCGCTTCCTCGTTTCATCAAATATGAATATTCTACTTTTTCTTTTGCATCATTATGTGAATTCAACTTGACGGGGATGTAACCAAACCTCCAGGGAGTGGCATTAAACCAGCACTGGTTATTATGGGGCCCTCACACATAATTCCCATAGGCCCCGCCCCCTAAAAGAGTCCCCCGAGGACAATTTGAGACAATTTTCAGTTTTAATGCAAAACACTTTGTTTCTTTTATTTGCTGTCTACAGTTGGTTTTATTTGAGCTGCTTCATGGACCTTGTGGTAAAACCTTTAAACCAATTAACGAACACCTTTTAAAATCTACAATTCTTTGACATCCGAGCAAGAAAAAGGGATCAAAAAGCTCCAGAAGAGCTGCTGACGGGAGCCGTGGACCTGATGAGGGATTGTTTTCAGGTTTTTCAAAGTAAGAGTCATTAGAAACGAAGTCGTCTCGGCTCGTTGGCCTCGAGGTGGGACTCTCGCTTTGGGCTGCGAGAGGGTTCTGGGTTCAAATCTCTCAGCGCGCTTTCTTTAAAGTTTGAGACAGAAATAACGTTTTTCTTTTACAATTTGACTTAAGGTTTCATTAACCTTTTGGAAAATCCTTCCGCTCCAATTTTAAGTCCCAGCATGCCCCATTCAGACAATCTTTTGGCATAAAATACGTAATTTTTTCCATTTTTGAACCAAACGACAGTTTTTTAACTGAAACTCCTTCCTGGAGCCAAGACTTTGTTTTTATTATATTTTTTTGCCTTTTTTTTACAAAATGTACCAAAACACACTGACGAAGAGGAAGATCTTGTGTAGATAAAGACAAGAATAAGTCCAGTATTTAGGATTATACCCGGGGACAAATATCTGCCCGTAAAGCTGCTAAATGCTGCTCTGTGTCCACCGGCTGAAGCTCTTTTTTTTTAAGTCAACTTATATTCATTTCAATAAAAATCCCATGAATATGTGTCACAGTGCATCAGCGCCGAGTCTCAGATTAGAACCTGTTGGATTCGCAGGGCTCACGCGGCACTAATGGGGGATTAAACCGCCGGCTTTTCATCATCGGGGCGACGCACCGTCGGCATTCAGTCCTTTCCCTCGGCACCGCTCGACCTCCTCCGGGCTCGCATGTGCCTCTCCATTCAAACCCCCTTTTTTTTTCTTCTTCTTCTTCTTCTCGAATTAATTGCACCATCGCAGTGAAAAGGCAGCTCGTGATCTGGCGAACAATGGCCGACAAAACGGAGCAGGGGAGGGGCGGGTTCGCGCTCGCCCGGCAGCGGCTTTTCAAACCATCGGGCTGTCTCCTCGTGAAGTGTTGAAGGACTCCTCCTCCTCCTCCTCCTCCTCCTCATCCTTCTTCCCAAAGAAAACAGTCACTAAAGTCTCGTTTGTTGCCACTTCTCCGTGGCGGGGCGTGGCGTTGGCCTTGTGCGCCGCTAAAAGGATTATGAGGGCTTAATTGAGTGTGCTAATTGACGGGACAGTGAATGAGGCTGAATGGAGCGGAGGGGCAGATGTGGTGTGAAACCCCTGGCTCTTTTCTAAAGAATACAAATCAGCGGCCGAGGGATGGGTTCCCCGCTCTCTATAACACTCAATTATCCCCTTTCAGGGGGCCGGGCCGGCAGATGGTTTGGTGTTGGAGGCCGTGGCGGGTCGCTCCTCCGAGCACCTTTTCTTCAGGAGCGATGGGGCTTTTTATTTTTTATTTTATTGGCTATTCACGACGGCGCCGCCGGGAAAACAATGGACGGGTAGAGAGGAGAGAGGGCGGGGAAAGGTTTTCAAGGGTCCGAAAGTCCGTTCCGCTTGACGCCGGAGAGAAAGGAGGAAAAACTGAGGAGGGCGTGTTCACCTGAGGAGGAGGAGGAGGAGGAGGAAGAGGAGGAGTCTGTCGACGGCCACTTCAAGTCAAGAACAATTATAACTTTCATCCCGACCTCCGGGCGATCATGAAAAAAAGTCCATCCGATGCGTTTCAGGGAACTCGTCGTGAGTCTGAAAAACATTTTCCAAAAGGTCAGCGTTGAACTTCACTTCCCATATTTATTGTAAAAATATATATTAGTTTTTTTTACATAAAAGAAAAATCTAAATGAAATGTCCTACTTTGAAATGTTGCAGTTTGTAAATAAAATTGACTTTATACTTGAAAGTTTGCGCCTTTTTTTAATATTCCTCTTGTGTTTCATTCAGTTAAAATAAAGAACTGCAGTCTTCACGTTCTAATAAACAGTAAATGTATTTTATAGATGAAAAAAGGGAAAAACTTGTAGTTTGTTGTATAAAAAAATGTAGTAAAGTTTGCTTTAATGATTTTATAATTATCATTGTAAAAATCTGAAACTTTAAATCAATGAAGTTATATAAGAGGCTTCTCTAGAAGACACACACACAAACACACACACACACACACACACACACACACACACACACACACGAACTCCTCTAACTTTTATTGCAGCGTCGGCACAAAAGCAGCAGTTGGAGGTGATGGACGGGTTGAGGGTGTTCAGGAGCTGAATGGGTCGTATCAGCTCATGAATATAAGGCCCCGTATTATTGTAATATTGTATTATTACCCTCCCTCTTCCTCCCCCATCCTCTTCCTCCTCCCCCTCCCCCCCCCCCCTCCACCTTGTCCTGCATTGTTAGACAGAGGGGATTGTGGGCGAGCTGATGGGATGAACGCCGCCTGTCAGGGAGCAGCTCTGTGCTCTCGTTTCTGAACACTAATTGACTTTTGAAGAGCTCGGGGCGAGAGAGGGAAGGAGTGACGCACAACCTGTCTGCAAACAACAAACACGCTGAAGGGCCTGCTGCAGGTCACATGCATGCATCTCTACACGATGAGCTCAGATCATTCAGATTCATGGCTTGTTGTGAGTCCTCCCAGGTGTCTTTTGTCTCTGATAGACGGACGAGGAGTTCATTGGGAAGAAGAGAACGTTGAAGTGGTCAACGACTGGACAGTTGGTGTGTTGTTTCCTGAGTTTTCCACGACTCTGTTGACGTCTGTTTACGTTCTCATTTCAAACCTGGCAAGGATTTCAATCCTAAAGTTAAGTAGTTTTGTTGCCTTAACCTAGTTGCGACAGTTTTCCGTGAAAAATGTGACATTCAATGACACACGAAAAGTCTTAAAAAACACATCATGACAAACAACGTCCTTTTTTTTTAAAGTGTTGAGCTATTTTTACACCTTGTGAGATCATGTCGAAGGTGTCGGTTCACGAAAAAAAGCACAGAAAGCATCGAAAGCAGACGAAACTTAAGAGTGTTCAATAGTTTAAGAGTGTTGATGAAAGCAGTTGAAGCGTGTTACGGTGAAGTGGAATCACCTAAAACGGATGAAATGTCAGTTTGAAGTGAAAAGGCTCTTGAAGAAGTTTCAACTGAAGTTGAAAGGTGTCGGTAGAATATAAGCCAAGATAAAAGAAGTTGAAGTGTCTGTTATGGTGAAGTGGAATCGCTGAACGCAGTGAAAGTGTCAGTGAAGGAAGAGCTGAAAGTAGTTGTTAGTGGAAGCAATGAACGCATTTTATGTCAGCACTTAAAACGGTGGAAAAGTCCGTTTGAAGTGGTCACACTTCAATTTGAAAAACAAGCTCGAGTCGTTTTTTTTTGGATGCTGTGATTTGTTACACGACCGAACCGAACTTTCAGAAGTGTAGAACATCATGAAACCCTCCTCCTGCTCTACCTTCTACTCCCCCTCCTCCTCCTCCTCCTTTTCCTCCTCCTCTTCAGCGTGCCGATACTTGACACTGTGTCCGGGACGCTTCCATTGTTGTCATTTACGGTCTGGTTCTTCCTGCTCATGGCGGCAGCAGCGACAGCGACCGCAACGGACGTTTGTTTTTTTAACGGCTCGTGTTCTATTTCTGTTCCTGTGTTTGAACCTGACGGGCCACCGTACGCCGTTAGACTGATGTTCCACGTGCATGTCCGTGTGCACGTCGCGATGGTTCGATTCCCATTCAGAGGACTACGACGTTTATCAGCAGGAAAACAAACACCAGTTCAGTGAACGTCGGTCCATGTTTGGTTATTTTTATTTGGGCTGCGACTCACAGCGGAGACCGAGAACGTCCCACTGACGTTCGAGGACCCTCGAACGACCAAGTTTTCAGTATTTGTTTGCAGAAACATGCCAGCTTCCGCGCGTTACTGTTGCGCAATAACAATCAAGCAAAAACTAAACTAAAAAAACCTGCCCGACCCTGACTGTGAGACGCGTTCAAAGTCCCACAAAAAGTCTGCGTTCTCAACGTCGCGTTGAAAAATGTGAATGTTCAGATGTCCGAGCGTCATTGAACGCACCAGAGATATTTTACAATGAATGTTACTGTGACATCAGAGATGAACTCAGTCCTTCATCCAGGTCTTGAATAAACGGACCACAGCGCCCCCAGCAGGCAGAGACGGGGCATTACAGTCTTTCTTATTTCCATCTTCTTCATCTTCTTCGTCTTCTTCGGGTGTTTCCGCGTCACTGAAAGTTCTTGCTCTGCAGCATCTCGGGCAGCTTCCTGCGGTCCTTCCCAGCGTTCCTCTTCCTCTTCTTGCTCAGGAAGTTCTCCAGCTTGCCGCTCTTCTTCAGCTCCTGGTATTTCTCAGCCAGCTCCAGCTTCTTCTTCTCAGCTGGAAGAAAAACAACAGAGAAGAGTTCAACTCTACATCGGACACTTTTATGCTCAATTAAAAATGTATTTAATTAAATTATGCTCAAATATATATTTAAGTTTTCAGTGAGTCAGTTTAATCTGTTTTAATCACTTTTTGTCAAAATTCTCAAGATATTCCAGATTTACTGCCAACTATTTATTATTTTTTCTGCTTATTATTGTTATTTCTATTCTGTTTACTTTTAATCTTTTTATATTTTAAATTTTATTTTGGATATTAAGCCATTGTATCTCTATTGTTTGACTGCTTTAGTTTTCCATGTTTGAATAACGTGATGGACAAAATAATAATTTAAAAAAAATGGTATTTCTTTAAAAAAAACATTGGATGTTAAAACAGATTTTTAACTTCATCACATATTTTTAAATTACAATATTATTGAGACATTAAAATATAGAGCTGCAATTTATAATTACTCTCATTACTGATTAAACGTGTGACATTCATTAATGTATGTATTAATCTTTTAGTGCATGAAATGTGAACTTCTCAGAGATATTTTACTCTAAACTTCAAATATATTCTGTTTCCAATGAGACGCAGAATTTCTTTGTGTTTTACGCTACAAAATGACTCAATACGTCGATTAAAAATGATAACACAATGATGGAAAGGGCAGCATGTGGAGGCGGCTCGTCCTTACAGTTCTTGAGGAAGAACGGCCGCGCGCCCTCGTTGGCTCGCTCTCTCTGCTGCCTCTTCAACTGCAGCTCTCTCTCTCTCTGCTGCTCTCGGCTCTTCCTCGCTCGCTCCTGGTTGTCCTGCAGGGAGAAGTCGCAGCAGTTTGTGGAAATTTAGAAAAAAGAAAGAAAGCAAAGAAAACAGAAAACGTCTCGCTCCATTCGCGGAGCTTTTATTGTGAAAGGACAAGCCGGTTCATTCAGTCGACAGTCGATCCTCCGAGGTTTTAATCAAACCAACGGCCGCACTCACCATCCTCTTCAGCAGGAACTGGAGTTTCTCCTTCTTCTCGCTGTTCTTCTTCATCTTCTTCAGCTTCTTGTGGACGATCTGCAGACAAACGCGACATCATCACGTCAGTTTGCGGTCCGGCGCGCTGACGCTGAAACGCCGCGTTGCAACAGTCTGAATAAACTCTCTCTCACCTCTCTCTCGCGCTGTTTGATGTCATTGATGAATTTGTACGTCTGCTCAAAAATCTCCGGTTTGTATTCTCCGGACAGGTCGTCGAATCGAGGATCTCTCAACGTCTGGGGTTTGAAAACAAAACAAGACGGGAACAGAGTCGTTAAAGCGTTCGCGAGGAGGCTCCAGCGCGGTCCGGAGGGTTTCCCTTCACTCACCGGCTTCTTGACGGAGACGACCTGCCGGAGGAACGGAGCCCGCCTCTTGGACGAGATCTCCATCGGCCTGAAAACACACAAACAACACACACTCTTAGAAAACCCACAACAAAAAGGGGAGGACAAAAGCCCAAAAGACGGAGGCCGGAGTGCCGCTCGCCTGTTCTTGTTCAGGCGTTTCTTTTTGCTGCTCGGGCGACTCTTGCCGCTGCCGCCGTACGCGACCTCGTTGTAGACTTTGGTTCCCACTTGGTTCTGCAGCTTCATGATGTCCTCGAAGGACATGGTGGAAAGCTCTGGACGGGAGCAGAGAGAGAGAGAGAGAGAGAGGGAGGGAGGGAGGGAGGGAGGGAGGGAGTGAGGGAGGGAGGGAGAGAGAGAGAGAGAGAGAGAGAGTCACGATTCACCCGAGAGAACGCCGCCATCGTTACCATCAATTAGAAATAGGTTGGATTCTTCTTGTGAACATCTCGGACGTGTCGAGGAAGTGTTTCCTCTTGCGTGGAATCGTCTTTTTCCCGAGACTCCGCCTCCTCTGCGGTCGTTTATTCACGTCAAGGAGCCGTTTACATTGCCGCCATCGCTCGTATCGTCTTGTCACATTTGGCCCGTTGAGTTGGAAAACAGTGACCTTTGACCTTTTGACCTTGGAGCACCCAGTTCTCACCGTGTTGAGCCGTGTTATTATTTGTTTTGCTGCCGTTTACATTCATCCTGATGCAGAGTCCGTTCTACACGACAGGAATGTACGACTGCTCACGTTTTGTTTGTTGCGTTACAAATATGCTTCTTTGTGCCTCCACGTGTCGCACAAGGGCAATAAATGAACTTTCAAGTGGACGTTTTTAACACAATGTGAGGAAATTACTGAGGTGAATGCACATTATTATTATAATCTATTTTCTAAATGATCTCAATGGGATTATCGTAGCAATTCTCTGTCTTGGTTGCCATCTTTTTTAACGCAATTAAATTTTTTTTTTTTTAAAACAGCTAAACGTAGCAAACCGCAAATATAAATTGTTGAAAACAACGGTGGCATTAAAGATGTTTAAACGTCTTTTAAAGGTCAGACGTTCTCCGCGGACGACACAACTCACCGTTCTTCACGTCGTCTCTCGTCTGGATCTCTCCGCTGCCGCCGGCCTCTGAATCTTCGTCGGCGTCATCTTCGTCACCGTCATCCTCGGAGGCGTTGCTGTCTTCGTCGTCATCCTCCTCCTCTTCTTCGCTGCCATCAGACGCTTCCTTGCCAACATCTGATCCCTCCTCGCCCTCGTCTCCCTCCTCGCCTCCTTCCTCCTCCTGACCGCCATCAGACCCCTCTTCGTCCTCATCGCTGAAATCTTCCTCTCCTCCATAGAGCGGCTCTACCTCCTCCGCTCCTCCTCCTCCTCTTTTAGTGAGCAGAGCGAAATTCCTCTCCACGTCCGAGTCGTCGTCGCTGCTGCTCGCCGCCATGTTCGTCTTTTTTGAGACTTTCCCCTCCCGCTGCTTCTCTTTCCTCTTCATCACGGTTTCTGGGGTTCTGGAAGATGCAGACGGCGCCGAAAAACAAGGAAAGTGTCAGAAATGATGGTAGTTTGTGACAGAAAGTAACTGTGTAACAACAAATCGATAAAATCGATAAAAATCGATTATTAAAAAAGTTGCCAACGAATTTCATTATTGATTCGTTGTGTCGCGCGATTATGACGCCGCTCAATAAGTCGCGGAGATGTTTGAGTATTAAACAAAACAGTTGAGCGCAGCGCCGCAGACTGAAGGTCCAGCAGCTTCTGCAGCGCGCTCTACCTTCTCGTATGTCACTGCATAGTCGCGTTGCGTGTACAATAACTTAGCAGCTAGGCTAACCGTTGTCGCTAGCTAGTCCTTCATTCTCCGTGTTTGAGCTGTTGGGTTAGATAACGTCTTTGTTTTAAAATACAGCGGAGGCTTTAAGACAAGCAACGAGTAAATATCTCATCTGAGGTGCAGAACGCAGACCTGAGTTCAACAGTCTGATATAATGAGGCTTCATGCAGAGAAAGTGTTGCTGGGATTTGTAGTTCCATATCTAATGAACAACCTTTGTTTAGATAAAGTGCAGTCTGTAAGTTATCCGTTGATACATTGAGTGTTACTTCTGGATTATCATCTCTTGTTCTCTGAGTTCTGAGTGTGTGTCTGTGAGTGTGCATGTCAGTGAGTGAGTGTGTGTGTCTGTACATGTGTGTGAGTCTGTGAGTGTAGAGAACAAGTTCTGACAAATCCTGTTAAGTTTTCTGATTTGTATTTCTTTTTTTAATTATTTATTATTAAGATGTGTTGCACTGTGAATTTGCACTGTTAGTTTTGTTTTTGTAATAAAAGGTTGCAAATTAATGCTTTAAAATTATTATTTTTTTATCCGATGAATCGAAGAAATAATCGACCGATTAATCAATTAAACGGCAACGTTTAAAGTTACGTTTCATTCAGCCGTTCACGAGAACAAACGATCATGAACGACAAACGCAGATCATGTAAATAATAATTAGCGTAACTTGTAAATACTTTCAATAATCTGCTGGAAAACTATGAATGTTACGTTGCTGAACACGGCTGTAAAGTGATGAAACAGCTCAGCACTCATTCTTTTATTTTACTTTACTTACAGAAGCATTAATGAAAGTATTAAACTGGTCGAGCTCTTCAGCCTGACTCATGTTTATGATTATCATCTTCTTAATCAACTGTTTTGTTACATTACAATAAAACACTATCAAGTTGTGTTTCATAAACTGTTGTCTGCATATTTTTATGATCAGATTATAATCTGCATATAAACTATAACAACATAAATGGATATGAGACACACACATGACACACATCGTTAGTGGGATAACGTATTTCATTCAGCAGGTTTGAAACTGAAACAGAGTACAAAGTTTAGTAGCTTCGTACTCTGTGTAAAATCCCTTGGTTTCACTTTCATATTCCTTCGTTAATTTTTATTCCATCCTCGTTAATAAAGTAATATATGAACCGGGTTGTTTAATCGTTTGCATGAGGCAACACTGTAAGAACACAGATGAAGTATTTAAGATGCTTATTCTGGTCCGAGATGGATTACAACGCTGCAGTTTCACCGCTGCAGACAGACTGACGTCACTAACATCGCCTGCCGTCGCGTCATAACTACGTCACTTAGTGAAAGTGTAGTCGGATTCTCTAAACACCGCGGTTGTCTTTTCCTAACTCCTCATGAATTCTCCTTACCATCTTTCCTTGACCCCGTGACGATTCCACAGAGGTCAAGGAAAAGTGCTTCGGGTTAGACGTTGGGAGGTGATTATTTGACTATTGCACCGCAGTCACAACCTTGTATTTCCAGATGGGTTGATGTTAAGATCCTCCTACTTCTTCAGATAAATAAACTCTTTAAAAAGCCTCTTGCATTGGCTGGAAAATGCATCTTCACAAACAACATTAGGATCTTATAGAATATGATGCATTGATGTAGATTAAACTAAACAGTGGACATGATCGTGTAAACAGTTGCGTTATATGTTGTCTATAAAGTATGTAATTATACAATTATGAATTGTACCTTAAATATGTATTCGTATTATTGATTTACTTAGTTTAAATTATTTTTATATATTTTTGGGAGGCCTTTGTTACACAACTGGTCTCTTTATCTCAAGATCTGCAAGTCCATCGTAAAACAAGAGCTCCATAGAAAAAACAACATTTTGTGACTTCTCATCTGATCCGCGGACGTAAAAACAAAGCAGCTTAATCTGAAGACATGTTGGTGTATCGATATGAGTTACACTTGGATTCGGAATACTTTGTGACGCAGATTATTTTCAGAAATACAGTGTTTTGTTTCTGTCGCTTGGTCTCACCCACGTTGTTTACTCGAGGCCAGCGGCTTCGAGTAACTTCCATGTTTTTTTTATTCGACGAATTTTCAAATCAGTTTGAATTATTGTTATTTTTCTGCAGTGGACGAGATAGCAATACGGTTTGTTTACCTGGTCGTTAAGTTATTTAAGTCCTGTTTCGTTGAGCTGTTATCCACGTGTGGGCATGTCGGTGCAGGTTTCACTCTAGGAAGACAAAACGCAGCACTTCCGGTTTTCAAAACAAGGGTTTCACTGGATCGTTCGACGGTTTTGGACCACATCCGAATTATACTTCTGCAACTCCAACTCCGGCTGGCCACGCAGTCGGATTGACGGACTCGTTTTGATTTTTAGTTCCCTGCGTTTTCCATACGCCAGAACAGCAGGTGGCGCAACGGCCGTTTAGAGTCGACCTGCACACCGACGTTCACCGATATCTCCCTCCAGAAATTCACATCCATCTGCGTGTCCTTATACTCCGTCAGACGGGTTTTATAAATGCTCATATTTGTGGACCTCTTCAGCCAAACGTTCTTCAACAGGATCCATTGTTCGTGTTTCTGCTATGGCTTTTAAAAACAGCGATATTATGCTATGAAACCGGAAATAAGAGACTCAGAAAGGATGCGGTTATCGGACCAATCACAGCCTGATAGTCAGAAATTTGGGGTGACGCACGCAAGCACGCAAAATGGCCGATTTGACCACATGGGCGGCCATGCGTGTCTTGCATGCTTGCGTCTCTTCGTAAAACCCGAGTATAAATCAGCCTTAAGGAACAAACGTGTTGCCATTTTAGCTAAGAATGACTTTTTACAATTTATTCTTGTTTACTATGGTCCTGCTACACGTTTGGTAAGATTTCTACCCAAGACATTTTATTACGCTGTTGTTTTGTAGGCAACGATACTAGCTTCCTGCTCAGTGCTGCCCTCTGCTGGTCATTTTATTTATACTGGATCATACAATAAACGTATATTAATGACCTTTATTCAACTGTAACTGTGTTTGTATTATTATAGAAGCCCTTTCTCCCATTGTATTTTTTTTTATAGTATTCAAACCTGTGCAATATCAATACGTTGTGCAATAACAGTTATTCTGTCTATATGTATAATATTTCAGTCATTGAAGATTCTTTACTGTATTTATTACTGTTTTTTATTGCTTATTAATTTGTTTTAATCTTGTTCCTTTTTACTGTGTCTCATGTTTGCACTAAAACATATGCTCCTCTAAATAAACGGTTTAAATAATAATAATAATAATAAAATTGTATTGTACAATATTATACTTATATTCCACCACTGGAAAGAAGTAGCATTTTTATTTATTTCATTTTTTGACACAGTTGAAAACGTCCCAGAGCAATTAACCGGGAATGGCGTCAGCTGACCGGAAGTAAACATTCGCCCAAGCTGTTGCCTAGCAATTAAAGTCCGTTGAACCGGTCATTTGGATCAGTGCCAGCAGGCGTCGCTGTAGCAACAGAACGACCAACCGTCACCAACTGCTGGAGCGTTTCATTGTTGCTGCGCTGCGACTGTTCGCTTTACTTCATTAACGGAAATAAAGACCAAGATGGCGTTTTGTAATTTAGGATCTGAATAAACAGGATCAAATGATTTTGGCGAATTTGGAGATTTTTATTTTTCTCACACGTCAAAACGAGGAAGAAACGAGGAGGAGTTTATTCCCGTTGCCAGGAGATCCTGGTGACGAGCCCCGTCAATTTATCCTGTTAGAACCGGAATACTGGCAACAAGCCCTTCAAAATAAAAGCGGTTGAAACAAAATGTATAATATAGGAATTTGTTCTTTTTTTCCCCTGGAACAATCTACTTGTTTTCACATATCACATTTTACTAGATGTATTTTCATGCCTTTCCCCCCAAAATTAGGATGTTGATCGAATATTTTCGACAGGGGAAAATAACTGAGTTTTCTCAATTTTTCTTAACTTTTTAATAAAATATAATAGGTTTCACGTCCAGTTTTAATTAAACATATTAGAGGGAAACAGCTGAGTTTTCCTAATTTGTCTCAACTTTTTCATGAAATATAATAGATTTCATGTCCAGGTTTCCAATAGCAGGCTACTGTAAAATTTGAAAGCTAATTTGTGTGATTTTTCATGACCATACATTTTCTCATCTAAATTAGTATTTAGTCAATGTTATTTTCTTAATTTTTAGTTACAAGTTACAACGCTGATTCAGATTACAAATCAAAGTCAACTAGTAAACAATGATGTATTATTATACACATATACTTTAAATTAATCATCCTCTTTTACCAACCGCAACATGGACTTTTCTTACATATTAATGCATTAATATTCATAACATTGTTAATACACAAATGGACCTTTCTGCATAACGAGACTCTTGCCTAAAGAATATTTTTTTATCATGTGCTTTCTACCTTTACGTAAGTTAAGTTGTACTTTAAGTTAAAGATTTGAAAACTTCCTCCATACCGCCTTTCAGAAATTATTTATTTGAATTACAATTATAAGATAAGTTAATATTAATCCTGAAGAATATTACTTTGCCAGAGTTTCACTGAAAAATAACAACTAACAAAAAAAATGAGAATACAAATATAAACATAGATGAACAATAGAATAGCAAGTGTAAAAATATCTTTGGTCTTTACAGTCATGTATGCATTACATATACATTAATAACGTCTTATTTGATCATTATCCGTGATTTTACGACTTTAAGTATTGCGTCAAAAGATCTAGAACCAGGCTACAACTATGGGCTTTTATTGTGAAGCCTCGTCCCGGAAGTGCCGTCCTGCTGTGCAGCAGCCGCGGCAGCGCACCGGTCTGCGTTGATTGAATGGTTTTGATCCAAACACGCTCTCCAGGCAGACGACGCTGCGCGCTGAGCAGGATCACAGCTGCAGCTTTGTGTCCTTCTCCTCAACTGCTGCACTTTTATTCACCAAGAGCTGTTTTTTATTTATTTTAAATCTTCCTGCAGCCACATGCACATCTTCTGCGAAACCCTCCTCTTTTCTCTCTTCTTGTTCTTCTTCTTCTTGTTCTTCTCTCCAGTGGGATCGGACCGCATGACTGAGAGAATTAAAGGCCCGCTGCTGGTTCACTGCAACAGGTCGAGGAGGCGCTGATATATAAATACATGATATTAATGATGGTGATGAAGATGATGATGATGATGATGCGTCGGGTGTGAATGAAGCGCGCGGAGGAGACCGACGCAGAGCAGAGGAGGAGGAGGAGGAGGAGGAAGAGGAGGAGGACGCGTTAATGGTCTCCTGCAGTCTGGGTGCGACAGAGCGGAAAACTGCCAACATGATGCCGGTGAGTGTGACACTGTTGTGTTTCATGCTTTCATGTGTTGTGTTTATATATAAATATCCATAAAGGGGCAGTTACCTGCAGTTAGTTGGTTATTCACACTGTGCTCTACAGACAGAATCCCTTAATTGCACATATTGAGGTGAAATGATAAGGAAAGCAGTGCCTCATGGGTAACATGTGTTAATATTGTCCTGTTTAAAGAGCTCTATGGTGTTGAGTTAAAGGGTTTAATCTGATTATAGTCATTGTCTTCTCATAATTATGTGTCAAAGTTCCAGGTTCCAGGTGTAGCTGAGCTTTAGGGCACTGAGGTCATGTGACTTGTGCTTTTTGACAATTGTGAATAAACTTAGTTGACAACCGACAGTGTTGGTGAAATCGTACCCGTGGTGGTTTTACAGGTTGATTCCTGGATTTTAAGACAAAAAAAAACATGTTAAAAAAAATGTAAAGGTCTTTTAAAACAGACTTTTTCTTTAGTTATGAAATCAAATTGACGGAAAATCTAATCGGACATCCGGCCAACTGATGAAACGGATCATGAAGAGTTAAAGTGTTGTGATCCTGTGGTTTATTCTACATATTCTACATGTTTTATCCTGTCAAACCCCCGAAAACGGTTCACTCAATAGAACATGAACGTAAAATGAATGTGACTGATACATCAATCGCTCCTTATTAAGAATAATATACTGTCCCTGTTTACCACCAATAATGACAATACAGCCTGTTTTAATAATAACAATGAAGCTTTAACTCTGCTTTATAGCCATTATAAAGGATTAAAATATCCTAAAAGTTACTTAATTTCCCCCCAAAAAAGGCTGACGGTCACAAAATCTTCCAGCAGAAGAAATCCACTGTTTCTAGAAACACAAAAGAATAAATTGTGAATGTATATTATTATTATTTTCTATTTACAATGTGACTCAAAAGCAGATATACAAGCAGATAAAACTAACTATACGTCATCCAGGAGGAACATGTTGCCGACTTTACCTGCTTTTATATGATAAAACATAAAGAAGACAGATGTAAATTGAAGCAGCGTTCAGGAGCCTGAAGGACCTTCAAGGACCAGATACTGAACCATGAGAAGGTTTATGGACGAGTCCACGGACACACGAAGGAGTCTGAAACGTCTTTCCTCAACGCCGTCGTCAGAAGGTTCACATCTGAGGAGGGAAAATGATTTTTGAAAGCTCAGCGCCGCGTGAACGACATGTCACAACCACACGGCCGAGATGAGCTCGCCACTAATAATAGAACAACCGCCCGCTGGGCCATTGTCTCCATCCTGTAAAGAGGTATTCCCCAGGCTTGAAGAAGAAGAAGAAGAAGAAGAAGAAGAAGAAGAAGAAGAAGAAGAAGAAGAGGTTTGACCTTTTCCTCCACGCTGCAGTGCTGCTTCATCTTCCGTTTTACCTCTTTGACATTTTGGGGTTTTGTCCTCCCTGTTTACCAGGATACAGTATTCAGTGTGTGTGTGTGTGTGTGTGTGTGTGTGTGTGTGTGTGTGTGTGTGTGTATGTGTGTGTTCATGGTGAAGCAGGCAGTGAATGGTGTGATGGAGCTCTACAAAAGAGGAAGAAGATATCTGCTTTGATACGCACACGATACTTATGAGTCAACACGTTCACCGTTGATTTCGATCTGAATATTAGTTCATATTAGTTAATATTAGTTAACATTAGTTAACATCAGTTAACATCACGATGATGAAGATGATCAGTGTCTTTATGAACGCGTTTCAATTGAGCTGCACGGCTTTTAAAACATGGCGGTCGGGCCCTGAAAGTCGGGCACATCCTGGTACTTTTCTTTATGGCGTACTATTTTTTTCTAGCGCTAAACATTTTATTTTCCATATTTCTTCACTCCAAAGTGTGTTCATTTGAAACCGAACTGTCAGAGCAACGTGAAACTGACAATGAGTCCTTAAACTAAAGTCTTTCTAAACAAATCAAACGCGTTCAACACAACGTCACGTCAAAACGGACAAAATGAGGAACGCGGCGAGACGGAGGAGGAAGGCCTCCGATTGAGGAACTGGAGAGCTTGAACTTCCTCCTTCCGGGGCCCTGATTGTTATTCACACAGGAGTGTGAAACATCCGCACGGCGACCGGCATTCAGAGTGCCGCGGCTCCGACAGGAGGAAGAAGAGAAAAACACTCGAAGCGACGCCGCATCGTGACTCCCGAAACCTCACCGCCCCAAAAAAAAAACCATCCCCAAATGTTCCATACGTGCTTCCTCTGCCGATCCCTTCTGTACGTCCTCGTCGAGCGAGGAAGGGCTCAGCGGAGCTCGCCCTGCTGCTTGGTAACTGTTGCCACAGAGACCAGAAACACACACACACACACACACACACATGCTGTTCAAGGTCATGTGGGAAGAGTTTTAACGGTATTCCTCTTCCGATAAGGAACTACAAGAGGGAACCTGCGTGACTCTGCACGTCACCGTGTCTGACGTTGATGTTTTTGTTCCTCTTCGTCTCCTTTGGTCCGTGTTGCAAATGCAGAACCGTTTAAGCTTCATCTTCATCCATGATGAGCTCGGTCCAGGTGCAGTCCTGACTAACACGGGCTCACTGCTATCACCAAGTCGCCGAGACCTGCGGCCGAGGAGGAAGTTAAAGCAGAGATATAAATAGATTTACGGCACCTTAAATCCTTTTTTAACCCGTTTAAAACTGTGCAACCGATGTTGGCTCCAGGCCTCTTTTTCCCTTGTGTTTAAGTTGTCGTAAGAACTTCAAATTGACTCCAATACTTGTGTTTATTGGATGTATTTGTTCAGTAAAGTCTTGAGAAAAAAATGTATATCTGCAAAAAAAAGATATTTTGATCGTATAAGTATGAACATGCAGCATGATATGAGTCATACTCACCAAAAATGCCTCCTGGACTTGTCAGTAAGACACCTTTTTGGAAAGATTAGGACCTAAAGAATCAGAATCTGCAACAAAAATCCCAATAAAACAAAGTCTTGGTCTGTTAGGAAGGAGTTTTAGTCAAAAAACGGTGAGGTTCGGTTCAAAAATGGGAAAAATTCCATATTTTATGCCAAAAGACTGTCTGGATGGGGCATGCTGGGACTTAAAATGGATGCAGGAGGATTTTCACACGGTTTCCAAAAGGTTAAAGTGTGCTTCACTGCTCGATTTGACCTTTTCAAAAAGTGAAGCAAGTAATAAGTGTCACTATGCAACAGATGAAGTGTGTGTTCGTCATACACAACAAGCTCATAAATAAATAAATCACAAATCTATCGTTAGTGGAACAAAATGAGTCTCTTTGGTGTTTTGGACCTTTTTCTCACAGGGTTTGTTTCGCTTGGGACTCATGGGAGCAGCACTTCTGCTGCCGGGTCTCTTTTCTCCTCCATTTCAGGAACAGAGGAACGTTGCACTTCATCAATCGACCGGCCAAAGTTTCTCTAACGTCCTCTAACCTCTGAATTCAGCGTCTGGTGGTTCTCGGTGTTGACACTGAGGTGGAAAGTACTCGCGACTATCCACAACTTCTGCTCACGGAAACCCCCCAGAAAACAATACACATCGCTTCTGGTTTTAAGTTTCAAACTGCGACCAGAATTAGGCTCCGTGTCCGATGGCGTGGTGTTGTTGCGTGAAAGGCGACCAGCGTGTCATCACATTGGATTAATATGTGAATGACGGGGTGGTGGTGGTGGGGGGGGGGGGGGTCCTGTTTACCCCGTTGGCGTTAATCTGTTTCTGTCACAGTAGCATTTAGCATGTCGCTGTAATTTGGTGACGGGACTTTGTCTGCCGGGGTTTTTAGAGAGTTGGACAAAAGGCCGCTGACAGCTGACTGTTGGTTCATGGATTTTTAAGTCTCTGACCCGGCGGTGACCCTCGCAGAGTTAACTAACCCGCAGTGACAGACCAAACAATCAATTAGCGGCTAATTAGTGACTCTGAGGAATATACGTGTGAATGATCTCAATGTGCAGTTTGAACTCCACAGCGGGCGGCCAATCAGAGAGCGGCACGACAACAACAGTCCAGTTGGAAGCGTCCCGTGTGGATGTTGTTGTGGTCCTGAACAGCAGGCGGGGGTCCCTGTGTGTGTGTGTGTGTGTGTGTGTGTGTGTGTGTGTGTGTGTGTGTGTGTGTGTGTGCGTGTCTCATTAATCCAGTATTGGTTGCATCACGTGACGCTGTCGGCCATATGGCTCCAGCCGGTCGCGTCGCCTTCAAAACACTCGGCGTGCGACTCGGCGCCAGCTGCCGCCCCGCTTTCCTCCAGTAGAACAGACCAAAACTCTAATCTTTATTTTTTTTAAGGAAAGATGCAGTTTAGATTTCAACTTTGTTCCACTTCTTTTCACATTCACTTGTGTTGTTTCATCTGGAGTCTGAAACTTATGTTTATTACTATTTAGAGAAGATAAAATGAACCTCTTGAAGGCAAATTCAGCTTAAAATCGTACGGAAACAAACAAACAAATGGTACGAATTATATTCTAAAATAATAAAAAGAGCACGTGGACACAGACATTGCTCCATACTGTCACCGTCATGTGATTAATAACTGATGGATATTGTTCAACAAGTTTCAATCTTCTTCTACTTTGAAGAAAAACAAAACATATTTCTCTATAAAACGTCATGCCCTCCTCAATATAACACATGATAATATAATCGTGACGCGTGTGGATTGAAGCCGTCGCTTCGTGCTGACTCGTGCGTGATGTCACTTCGAGGTCGGAGGAGGTCAGCGAGGCAGCGAATGATCTTTGTTTACAGTTTTTCGGGGAGAAGCTGTTGACGTGTTGGTTGATGTCCTCGCTCACAGCGGAGGCTTGTTGTGGGCCGGTCGCCGGTATTTAAGCTGCGTGACGCTGCACTAATTCCATGGCTGGATTAAGAGCCGCGCGAGTTTAATGAGGCCTCCGACTGACATGCAGACATGGAGACAGACAGACATGCAGACAGACATGCAGACATGGAGACAGACAGGTAGACATGGAAACAGACAGACATGCAGACATGGAGAGAGACATGCAGACATGCAGACAGACATGCAGACATGGAGAGAGACAGACATGCAGACATGGAGACAGACATGCAGACATGGAGAGAGACATGCAGACATGGAGACAGACAGACATGCAGACATGCAGACAGACATGCAGACATGGAGAGAGACAGACATGCAGACATGGAGACAGACATGCAGACATGGAGAGAGACATGCAGACATGCAGACAGACATGCAGACATGGAGAGAGACAGACATGCAGACATGGAGACAGACATGCAGACATGGAAACAGACAGACATGCAGACATGGAGACAGACATGCAGACATGGAGACAGACAGACATGCAGACATGCAGACAGACAGACAGACATGCAGACAGACATGCAGACAGACATGCAGACATGCAGACAGACATGCAGACATGCAGACAGACATGCAGACATGCAGACAGACATGCAGACATGGAGACAGACAGACATGCAGACATGCAGACAGACAGACATGGAGACAGACAGACATGCAGACAGACATGCAGAGAGACAGACAGACAGACATGCAGACAGACGGACGGACGGACGGACGGACGGACGGACGGGCGGGCGGGCGGGCGGGCGGGCGGGCGGGCGGGCGGGCAGGCAGGCAGGCAGGCAGGCAGGCAGGCAGGCAGACATGCAGACATGCAGGCAGACAGACATGCCGAAAGACAAGTAGACAGACAGACAGACAGACATGCCGAAAGACAAGTAGACAGACAGACAGACAGACATGCCGAAAGACAAGTAGACAGACAGACAGACAGACAGACAGACATGCCGAAAGACAAGTAGACAGACAGACAGACAGACAGACAGACAAGTAGACAGACAGACAGACAGACAGA
This sequence comes from Clinocottus analis, assembly GCF_023055335.1. Classification (NCBI taxonomy): domain Eukaryota; kingdom Metazoa; phylum Chordata; class Actinopteri; order Perciformes; family Cottidae; genus Clinocottus; species Clinocottus analis. Next base: position 138,267 of record NW_027175954.1, on the reverse strand, counting down.
CAGACATGCCGAAAGACAAGTAGACAGACAGACAGACAGACAGACAGACAGACATGCCGAAAGACAAGTAGACAGACAGACAGACAGACAGACAGACAGACAAGTAGACAGACAGACAGACATGCCGAAAGACAAGTAGACAGACAGACAGACAGACAGACAGACAGACATGCCGAAAGACAAGTAGACAGACAGACAGACAGACAGACAGACAAGTAGACAGACAGACAGACAGACAGACAGACATGCCGAAAGACAAGTAGACAGACAGACAGACAGACAGACAGACATGCCGAAAGACAAGTAGACAGACAGACAGACAGACAGACAGACAGACAGACAGACAGACATGCCGAAAGACAAGTAGACAGACAGACAGACAGACAGACAGACAGACAGACATGCCGAAAGACAAGTAGACAGACAGACAGACAGACAGACAGACAGACAGACATGCCGAAAGACAAGTAGACAGACAGACAGACAGACAGACAGACAGACAGACAGACAGACAGCTGATGTTTTATGACATTTTAGGACCTTTTAACTTTGTAGTGGAGTATTTTCAGTGTGGTATTCGTACTTTTACTGAAATGAAAAGATCTATATTCTATTTCCACTTCTGCATGGCAGCATATTAACGTTAGCATAGCTTGCTATGCTAACGTTAACATTGCACGCAGCACACTGCTGCTAAAAGTTTCTGTTTTTATTCCTGAATAAAATCAGAGAGAAGTCCGTCTCTCAGAGCCGCGCTTTCAGTTTTAAACTCAGAAAGGAGAAGACGTGACCATGTGATCATAAGCGCTCGCTCCTCTTAGGATGTAGTGAGAAACTTTGAAATATCTGATGGGAGCTAACGTAAAAAAAAAGATCCGTCAGGTCGACAAGTTTCTTATTTTAATTCCCCAACGTGTCTGAGTCTGAGACACTTTTCCTGTTTCGGGGCTCGTCTACCTTCAGTCTGTCCTCAAGACGTATCGAGGTCTTGTTGCCGGCCTCCCCGTCGGCGTCCCGAGGGACTCGCGGCGGCTCTCCTCTCTGATTGGCTGTGGCGCCACCCCCCCCCCCCCCCCCCGCTGCTCGGCCTCTTGACGGCAGTGACCCACATCCTTGCGCGGGAACCTGAAGGAGGAAGGTAGCGGCGCTCCAGTTTTCCATCACAGCCGCATGTAGGACAGCAGGTCGGCTAATTCATCTCTGTCACTGAGTCCGTTGAGTTGAACGGAGGCGGGGCTGAAAAAGATTTCTCTATCGACGCTTTAGCGGGATAAATCTCCCATGAGCCACTTCTGCACACCAGCTAACGGACCACAGAGATCGAGGAAGCCCTCTTTACGAATGCGGCACCTCGTTTGCTGTCTGGTTTAACCTTTTTAGTTTGGGTGGGACAGAGCCGACAAAGTGAAATATTACCTTTTTAAATCCTCTCCCGCAGTAATTAGGATTTTAAAAAAGCCCAAAAGATGGAGCGTTTCAGCCGGGAAACAGCTCGCCGCTTAAGCTCCTTGATGGCGACTCTTGTGTACTCGATCCCAGTTTCTCTCTGCCAGGTTCACACGTCTGTCTGCTGCCTCCGAGTGAGAAAGTACATCCTCCCAAACACGACGAATCAGCTCCGATTCATCCTGCTTTCACACAGCCGCCGTGCGTCTGCTCTTTTTTTTGGAGACTTCGGTCATATCTCAACACGTATTGGATGTTTTCTTAAAGCCACTTCTATTGAATAAATCTGTAATTTGAAGCTTTTCTTGTTTTTATGTATTCTGCATGAAATGTGCTACACAAATAAAGGTTATCATTACTATTTACCCACGCATCAGGACCTGATAATGTGTTTTTAGACCCAATAATAGCTTCATCCCGACCTCGGTAAACATCCGACGACATCCGCATGCTAATGACGCCGCAGTCGGCTTCACAAAGGTCAAAGGAGGTTTCTCACGTCCGACCAAGTGGAACGAAGGGAAAGACCGAGAGACGAGGGATGAAGCCGGCTCGGCTCGGCTCCGGCCGGCCGTATACGTTGAAATCCTCCCGGCGAGCCTCTGAGCAAGGCGTTTTCTCCCCGGCACAAACACGAGCTTGAGTCGCAGCCCTCCCCGTGCCGGTTGGCGCGGCTTTCGGGAAGCCGATCTGGCTCCGGGCCCCACGACGGCAGATACACCCTGCTGGAGGAGCAGATGGCCCAGTGCATCATGGGAGTTATGTCCACAAATATTCTATTATAGTCCCGAACGGCACAGGAAGCTGCCGTAAAGGTGAAGAAGGCAGGTTGAGTGCATCTCATGCAACACCGGTTTAATTATAGAGAAAGAATCTGTTAAAGAGCAGGCCGGTGATTTATTAAATGTTTCATGAAATGTTTTATTAAAGGGAAAAGAAACCGCTGTTTGAATTGTAGGTTTCCGTCTACATCTTCTCTTTATTTTTCTGGTTCAGATGCTGCGTTTGGTTCCAGAGAAAACCAGCTCCAAAATGTAGAAAACTGCTCCATCTGGGCGTCTCTTTGATGTGAGACTGTCATTGATAATCAGTGTTAGCAGGAAGTGACTTCTTCACTTCTACTATTACAGCTGAAACCTTTACGGGTTCATAAAGAACCTCCACAGAGGTTATTACAAGTGGAAAATAAGTAAAAAAAAATAAAATAATCAATATTGATTCTTAAAACACTTAAATTGACCGGTACAATACTATTTAACTAATTTCTCAGGATAAAAACATGACCTCAGTGCTCTCAGTGGTGGGAAAAGCATGATATGACCTGAAAAATAAGATGTATGACCCTCCTTTTCCCCCCGTGTTGTGTGTGTGTGTGTGTAGATGTTCCTCACCGTGTACCTCAGCAACAACGACCAGCACTTCAGCGAGGTTCCCATCACGCCGGAGACGCTGTGCAGAGACGTGGTGGAGCTCTGCAAGGAGCCGGGCGAGGCCGACTGCTACCTGGCCGAGACGTGGAGAGGCTCAGGTGAGTTTCCACCATGTTGGCTCCAGACCTCCTTTTCTCTGTGTTTGAGTCGTCGTAGGAACCCCAAAATAAATCAAATACTTGTGTTTATTGTATGTATTTGTTGAGCGAAGTCTTGGGAAAAAAATGTATATCTGCAAAAAAAAGATCTCCTTAAAAGATATTATGATCGTAACTATGAACATTCAGCGTGATATGAGCCAAATTCCCCCAAAAAGCCTCCTGGAGCGATCAATAAGACACCTTTTTGGAAAGATTAAGACCTAAAGAATCAGAATCTGCAACAAAAATCACAATAAAACAAAGGCTTGGTCTGTTAGGAAGAAGTTTCAGTCAAAAAACTGTGTCATTCGGTTAAAAAATGGAAGAATTCCATATTTTATGCCAAAAGATTGTCTGAATGGGGCATGCTGGGACTTAAAATAGGCGCGGGAGGATTTCATAAAAGGTTAAAAACATGAACGAATACAATGTGTTGTGTCTTTTTTAAAACAAAAAAAAACCTCATCAAGCTTAACGCACTTCTTTCTTACCTGTCTTTTGTGTGTTTTGTATTTTTCGACCAATCAGAGCACGCCGTTGGAGAAGGGGAGCGGATGTCGGAGGTGCTGCAGCGCTGGGGGCAGCAGAGGGAGGAGGTTCGCTACCTGCTGCGGCACCAGAGGGCTCCGGGAAGAGAGTCGGGTAAGAGAAGAGAGAAGAGGGGCGTGTGTTTTCTGTGTGGGAAGCCAGTGAGGGGTCCGGAAACGTTGGTGGCGTCCTGCCACAAAGCTGGATTGACTCCAGTCAGACGTCTTAAAGGATCGCTCCTGACGTTGGAAGTGCCTTTTTTCGCTTTCGGGGTTGCAGAAAGATGATGGTGGAAGGGTTTGTTTTGAACGCAGCACATCGGTTCGACCAGACTTTGAGTAGAAAGAGCAGGAAGAGACAGACGACGTCAACAGACGTTGGTCAAAAACATTTAAATATGAACTTCTTCCTGTTTTCAAAGTGTTTCACAGTAAAGCAGGAAATAACCATCGCTGTTCCCACCTCAGCTGAACATACGATGATGGACCGACACAGTTTAAACTCTTCAATCTGACACGGAGAGCACTGCAGAGGACCCAAAGACTCGATATTCACAGCCCTGTTAGTCCGACCCACGCGGGTCAATAAAGGTCACAAAGGTCACCCGCGCTTTGCCTGGACTGGAAAACCAATTAAAAATCGATGTTCCAACATTATTCTCCGCTGCAGTGAAACACTGAGGGGACATGGACTAAACGGAGGCTTGAATCTTCAAATGTATGGAATACATTTGAAGCCTTTTGGTGCTTTTTAGAAGAATTATTTGGTAAAATACACATTATTATTGGACGGAAAAGAAGACTTTAATGAAACAGCAGATATCTTTTCTGTTCCAACAGCAGTGTATGCAAACATGTACAGCAGGAGAGTATAAGTCCTTTTTCCCGCCTCAATGTGCAGGAGAGCCTCTAGTTCTGCGTCTGGTTGCAGTGAAAGAAACCTCGCAGCCTCCTTCAGATCTCGAACATCTCCAGTGAGCAGCAGGAGAGCCGACGCCGCTTCAAACTGTAAACACTGCAAAAGAGGAGCGATGCTGTCGGAGCTGTCAGGGTGAGCGGGGACCCGGCAGCCTCCTCCTCCTCCCCCCGAAAACACACCGAGGCAAAGAGGACGTGATAAAGGAAACCAGCTGCGATTGGTCGAGGTCAAACACGTCGTCCGCCAAGTCCCAGCACGACTTCCTGACTGTGATCTCCGGCTCTGTGCAGCTTAATATCAGCCGGAGAGACACAACTCTGCATCCGTGTGTACCGCCGACACATTTTGAGTCTTTTATTACAGCTATTTTTATAACTTATGTATGTTCTTTATGCCATCTTCTCTCATGCTCAATAGGTTACAGGTATAGGAATAGTTCTCTCACCTCCAAATTTAACCAAATAAGCTGCCGCAGCTCCAAAAAAGGAAATGCTTTCAAGCCACAACTTGTAAAAAAAACCCACTTAAAATCTGATTCTATCTGATTTTAATCACTTGGTGGGGAAAAAAAACGTGTTCAGCTGACATTTTATTTGGCTGAAGTATTTGGCTGTAGCTGAGAAAGCGCAAAATAATCCTAATTAGTAGTAAAAGTGTTGGTCAAGCGTGGAGGACTATGAGTGCAAAAGGTGCAGCTGCGACATATTGTTATGAACGACAGACTCTGGTTGTAATAACGGCCTCCAGCTGAGTATTCACAGTAATCCAGTTGTTGTGTTTTTGTGTGCGTGTGGAGTTAAAGTGTAGCGCACGGTGCGGATCAGCAGCAGGACGGCCTGCACGGTGACGGAGGAGGCTCAGTGCGCTACGACAGTAGATGACAAACTGTAATCAGCTTATGAGTCAAGGGAGTCGCGTGCGCAGCTGCTGGTGTGTGTGTGTGTGTGTGTGTGTGTGTGTGTGTGTGTGTGTGTGTGTGTGTGTGTGTGTGTGTGTGTGAGAGGGCGGGGTGGGGGGGGGGATTTGTTGTTTATTTCTGTCCCAAAAACAAAGAAATCCCCTGTGAGGTTTTGCTCCATCAGGTCATTGTTAACCTGGATGTTCACAAAGATCTGACCTCCAAAATACTGTGAAACCACTGCAGAAACAAACAGAAAAAAGCATTGACTCAGAGGATAGAGCTGTTGTTTTTTTTAATAATACTTTTCTCATAACCAACAGATCCCATGTGAAGCCTCACACAAGCATGTTGATCCGTCTCTCAGTAGTTTCTGACTTCCTGCCTCTCGGCTCAAAAGCCCATTGGTTCCTATTGGAACTGTTCATTTTTAAAAAGCAGAAATATATATATATATATATATATATATATATATATATATATATTTTATTTATTTACCAAGGCTCAGTAATTAGATTTCTAGATTTCAGACCTCTGTGGTTCTTTCCAGACAGCCGAATGTTGAAAGTTAATAAAAAGAAATTGAATTCTGGACGATCCTCGGCGCATGGCTGGAAATGTAAAATTAGCATCAACGGGTGTTTTTTTAAATTTTTTTTTATCTCCAGGTGGATCCAGAGCTGATCATCAGATGATGAAGAGGAACCAGGCGAAGGCTTCTGTGGAGAGATGTCTGGAGAACGGGGTGAGCCACTAGCCTAGCTTAGCACAAAGACTGGAATCAAGGGGAAGCTGTTAGCCGTAGCTATACCATCAAAAGAGAAACTACATCCAGCAGTTAGCATTGGAGCTAACGTTGTAGCCTCCTTGGCTTGGTGCGAAGGCCACACTGTTTGCGCCACTCGACCATTTGAAGGTGAACTCTGACTGTGTGTGTGTGTGTGTGTGTGTGTGTGTGTGTGTGTGTGTGTGTGTGCGTTGCAGGCTCCTCGTCTGGACGTGACGCTGAGCGACCTGCAGGATCTGGCAACCAGGCAGCAGCAGCAGATTAATACACAGCAGCAGCTGCTGGCCTCTAAGGTACGAACCACCCAACACTGGTACTACTAGTATCACTAAGAGTACGAGTACACAAAACCCTTCAAATTCAGCTACACATGATTTCTGTTGTTTCTGCTAGCAAAGCGGTGTTCATGGCCCGATTATATTCCACTATCTGTAGACTGGAGGAGAGGTTCCCAACCTTTTGTCACTAAAGGCCCACTTATGATGGTTCAAAACACATCAATTAAAAAAATTAAATGTATTCATATTTCCTCCCACTTTGGAGCTTTTACAAGTGCGTTGTCTTCCAAAGTACTTGTACTTTGCGTTGGTCTCTACCTGATGATGTGTGCTGATATTCAAATGTTTTAATGTGTTTTATTTATGTGAACTCTTTAGCACACTATACTGCAAAAAAATATATATTAAGCTATTATACATTTTGAAAACAAATCTCTTATTTATCAATTTATAATCGCTTTTAGAGCCTCAAGTGGCCATGTGAAGAACTGCAGTTTTGTCTCTTCCTGCTGAACACTTTACTATCATCCTATTATGTACCTCAGGAATCTAAATACACAGAGAAATAAACATTTCTACAGAAAAGAAAAACAGTGCTGCCAAAAATACATACATTAAATAATACATTTCTTAATTGAGGCTTTCTGGTGAGCAAAGTCTTCACTGCTTCCTGACTTCAATCTGACGATCACGTCCACTTCACAGTGATTTGTTTTGGGTTTTGTGGAGGTGATAACTTTGGGGTTCGATCCTACTCCTGTTGCGTTGCAGGAGCAGCGTCTGCGCTACCTGAAGCTGCAGGATCAGCGGCAGCAGCAGCAGGAGACGTCCGAACAGGAGCGACTGCAGCAGCTCAGAGAGAACGCGCACAACCAGGAGGCAAAGCTGCGACGGGTCCGGGCCCTCAGGGGCCAGGTGGAGCAGAAACGCCTCAGCAACACCAAGCTAGGTCGGTGTTCGATGACAGAGGTCTGGGTTGGCTGAGCAGATTTTGTGTAACATTTTGCATGATGCAAAAAGGTTATGGTAAAGAAACAAGCGTGAGGGCAGTCATCATGGCTGGAAAACGTGACCTAGGCAATTTTATGAGCTTTTGAAGATAGCATTTAAGCTAGCAATTTAGTTAGCATTTTTGCAAGGATTTTTGTCAATGAAAGGCTCACTCGAACATAATATTCGTAATCATAACATCATTTGACAGTATGCCTGTTGCGCAGTGTCTAGAGGCAGCTTGTGCGTCCCTATTACATTTGGTCAAGTTTTTTGTGTTGAAAAAAATGACTTGCGCCATTATTTTAGCAAGGTGACAATATTTGAACTTCCAAAAGAACGTTGAGAGGTTTCCCCATTCACATCAGAGTTTTCTTATAGCAGCATTTCATTACAGTTAGAAGACACATTGAGTCATATTTGTTCAGGCTTTCAACGCATTCTGTCCCAGAAAGATGCTCTGATTGTATTAAAAATATTGTGTGTGTGTAATTGCTTATGCATTTAAGGGAGGATCGCGCAAATAATAGCCATGCTAAGTCATGTTGACCCTGTACTCCATGTTGAATCAGAGAGCCCTGCACAACCTTGAACCTTGATATATATATATTTAAATATAACATTGTATATGTATATGTACGTCCACCCACCCTCTTATTCGTCTGTGGCTCCTGTGTTTGTTTTTCCAGTGGAGGAGATCGAGCAGATGACCGGTCTGTTCCAGCAGAAGCAGAGGGAGCTGCTGGTCGCGGTGTCGAGGGTGGAGGAGCTGAGCGACCAGCTGGAGACGCTGAGGAGCAACAGGCTGGAGGCTCCTCTTCATCCTCCTCCTCTCCTTCATCACCACAACACCTCCTCCACGGCGGAGCTGGAGCGCCTCTACAAAGAGCTGCAGGTGAGTGGAGGACTCCAGCGTGGCTCAGACGGTCATCAGGCCTCGCGTATAGATAATCTGAATCAACGTGAAGCGCTGCTGGCTTAAGCTAAAGATTGTCTTCATTTTCGATTCCATGAAATGTAATAAAGTAGAAAAACAGTCCGAAAGCTATTTTAAAAGCATAACTTCAGACTGTTTATGATGTTGGAATTTCAGCAGACCGGCTAACTAGCTTACGGGACAGCGGCGTGCTGGTGTAGCTAGTTTGAACTCAGCGGGAAGGCTGCGCTAGCTAGCTAGCTAATGCAGCGTTTGCAATGGTGGCTTCCGTCGTGGCAGTTGTTTTTTTTTAATCGCGCTCCATCCCCGACACGGCAGTTGAGGAACAAGTTGAACCAGGACCAGAGCGGCAGGCTGCAGCAGCAGCGAGACAGCCTGAACAAGAGGAACCTGGAGGTTGTGTCGATGGACCGGCGGCTGGTGGAGCTCCGCCAGCGGCTCTGGAAGAAGAAGGCCGCTCTGCAGCAGAAAGAGAACCTGCCGGTGAGCGTCCACAACCTAAAGAAAAACATTCAGAAAAATGTGTTACCTCACAGTAAATATAGTGTTGAGCTACATTTCTGTTCAAGATGGAAGAAGTGTTCAGATGTTTTACTTGAATTTGCAAAATTCCAAATTCAGAGCATATCTAGCCAACGTAGCTAACTTCTAACAGTGCAAACGGCGGTAACAGTGCTAACAGTGTTTGCCTGGGGCTGAACCAGATGGCGGGCGTTACGCTTTTGATATGTTACGTCAACGCTAACTGCTGTTTGAGCAAAATTACTAATACCAAACTGAAAATGTTCTGTTACAAGTCAAATTCCTGCATTGAAAATGTTATTTGAGTCGAAGAATTTAAATATAATTAGGAAAATGTACTTCGAATAATATGAAAATAGCATCATATATATTATATCATAAGAGTATTATATCTCATTTAAAACTAATAACATTTATAATGGATGGATCTCCATTAATTAATAGATTGTTTGGCTGATTAAAATAGTGAAAATAGTGAGAAATGCCATCACCATTACCCAAAGTGACACCTTTTCACAGTTTGTTTTACAGTGCAAACCTCAACGTTATTAAATCTTAAATAAATGGAGTAGAAGTAGAAAGTGGATTGAGAAAATATACAAATGTTCCACCGCCGCCGTGAAGTTTCAATTGATAACCGCTCAATAACCATTTTACTGACTGGCTGTCGAATATCAGAATCAGAATCAAAATCAGAAACTTTTTATTGCCACGTGAGTAAGTACAAACGAGGAATTTGTCCTGGCGGAAGGTGCATCACAACACAACAACAACAACAACAACAAACAACAGCAGCATCAACAGAGAACATTTAACTATACAAGAGAAAGTATAAAATAAAAGTTGGATAAACAAGTAATAAGTAAGTACAAAGTAAGTAAATAAGTAAGGTGCAGTAAATATGCAGTAAATAATTAGCGACGCAATTAAAAAATAAGAAATAAAGGTAGCGATCAATAATAATAACAATAATAAGAGTAAAGGTAAAGTAAAGTATGAAACCGTTCCCTTCAAGGTTGCTTCAGACGGAGTGGCCCCCCAGCACGGCGTGGGCTCCAGAGTGGCGGCGGTGGGGCCGTACATCCAGTCGTCCTCCACGACGAGCTCTCTGGGGCCTCCGGTGCCGGCCCGCCACGAGGCCCTGGTGAAGCCGGCGTACCCGGACGGCACCGCCACACTGCCGATGCCCGACTCGTCCCAGAAGCCGCCTCCCAGACCGGTCAAACCCGCCTCAGGTACCCGAAGTTACTCTGAAAGTTACAAATAGGCAGAAAAAGGAGGGTTTTCACGATGTGGTCAAAGCGCCGATGTATACCGACTAGTTTCTCTCCTCCTTTATAGGTTTTGCCACATCGAAAATAACCAAACTCTCTGACTGGAGCAGCTCGTTTTTGGAGTCCAGTGGAGGTTACAGCCACGCCTCCACCCTGCCTCGCATGTCCAGCCTCAGCAGCCATAACTCAGGTGAGTTTGTACATTTGTACATAGTATATGTTTCTGGCAACAGTGAAGGCTCCAATGCGCTTGATTGGTGGTTTGATTCACCATCGGTGGAACCGCAAGTGTTTGGAAAAGTCTCCCTGTCGGTGCTTTAAGTTGAGGACTGGCTTTCTGTCAGGTGATGATGATGATGCCCCCTCTTTTCCCCTTTTCATAGACGGTAAGACCCTCACGGATCAAAAGGCCCTCTCTGGGTCTGACGTCCCGCCCCCCGTCCCCTCACGGACCAATCACATCACTGAGAACCTGCTCAGGGACAATCAGGTATGGAGGGACTCTCACTTCCAGGTCTTGCTATTACATGTTCATTTACGTGGAGAAATCAAAAGAATTAGCAGCATTGTGTTGGAATATCATGAGCCAGCAGCTTTCTTTTAGTTACTAATGACGGGAATAACTGTAAATCCTGTTGTTTTTCCAACTAAAAGCTTTTGACGTCTGGAATCACGTTTGGAAATGAGATCTTTACTTCAGCAGAAATGCCTTCTGATCACTTCACTTGACTACTGGTTTTAGAGTTTGATTCTACTCTGCTGAAAGAAAAATATACACTAACAACAATACCATTGAGAATAAGAATATTAAAAAATGTTAAGGTGACAGGGAAGCTTAAACACTTAAGCTATGAATTGTTTCTACCTTGGTCATCGTTACATTTCAGCTTGTTATGTTAATATGTGTATTTTTAAATGTATAAATGGATTAGATTGGAAAACTTTATTAATCGCCAGTGGGGAAACATTTGTCACAAAAGTCATACAGACAAGATACAAAGAAAAAACTGAAAATGCCAAAAAGAAACAAGACACATGAAAGATGCTAAATCTAACAAAAACAACTAAAGGTTTTTGTAAAAAATCGAACAGCTGCTGGAACAAAAGTAGGCCTTTAGTATCTGTGTAATTTGTTATTTTCCACCGAGTATATTTTTTTATATCTCTGCGTTAACTTTGTATTTTGCCTTCAGGTTTCTGGTAAATGTTCCAACATGATGACGGCGCCGCCTCCCCTTCCCAGTAAGCCCAAACCGTTCTCCTCATCCGGCCCGCCGACCTTCTCCAAGAAGCCCCTCTACAGCACCGGGACCTTCCCCGGTAAGGTGCGGCCGGTCGGGGGCCACCTCAGGGCCCCTGGGGTGCTGCCCAGCCACAGCCACACCCTCCCTCTGCCCAACAAGCAGGAGAGCCCGCGGGCCGCCGCCGTGCGGCCGTACACCCCCGAGCTCCTGGAGGCCACGCCCCCGCCGCTGCAGAAGCCCCAGACTCTGGCGGCGTCGTCCATCTACTCCATGTACACCCAGCAGGGCAAGGGGTACCAGCCCGGCGGCCAGGGCACGCTGCCCCGCAGCCAGCCCAGAGGTGACGCGCCCACACGGCCAGTTACTGTTACTGCTCCTGGCGGTATGGATTTGGATGTAGTTTATCAAATAGTTATCGCCGCAAAGATTTTCCCAACGTTATATAGGTTCAAATCGAGGAAAAGGTTTCTTCTTTTCCACTTTCACAAGGGATAGGTTTAGGTGTTTTGATGTGGGGTTGTTCGAGGTACTTGTACACAGAATATATACACCCTCAAAGAATCAGACAGGTGGCTTCAAAGACACCGGACTCCGTTGACAAAAACAGTACAGAAACTGATATTTCTTTTTTCTTTTAGGTGTCTAAAATACATTTCATTGCTGTACATTTCTATACTGTAACTGCGTTTCCATCATATTTAAACACACGGCACCACTCCTCCTGGTAGACTTACAACGTTTGTGATATAATTGTTGAAATATGTTCATCTGGGTGGAGGCAAAAATAAAATGTAAGGTCTGTTCTCAAAAGTTAGAAAAGATTAATCCAAACTTTAAGTCCATGTTAATTATACTGTCAATATTTTCCCATAGCTATAAGCAGTTCAAAACACACTGATATGTAATGCTCGGACAATATTAAGTAAAGCAGAACATTTTTGTATTGGAGAAGCTGGGAGCAGAAAATGTTTCTTAAACTATTTGTTTCTTAAGATTTCTGATTAACTGACTAATCAAACCAGATGTTTTGGTTTGTCATCGCTCCTCACAGTGTACGGGAAACCAGTGCTCCCAGCTAGCGGAGGGCAGCAGGCGGCCGCCGCAGACTTCATAATCTCCGGGTCGAGCGCGTCCGAAGGGATGGAGGCTGACGGCAGCTGCCGGGGCAACGCCGAGGGCGTCGGTGCAGAGGCGCCGGCACCGGTAGTGGCGGAGCGCGGCACCCCGCGGCCGCTGAGCCCCACCAAGCTCCTCCCCTTCCTGTCCAACCCTCATAGGAACCCCAGCGACGCCGACCTGGAGGCCCTGCGCCGCCGGCTGCACCACGCCCCGCGGCCCCTGAAGAAGCGCAGCTCCATCACGGAGCCCGAGGGCCCGGCGGGCCCCAACATCCAGAAGCTGCTCTACCAGAAGACCACGCTGGCCGCCATGGAGACCATCCCGATGGAGACGGTCGGCCCGGCGGACGGCGCGTTCAGGGTCGACGGCGGCCAGCCGAGAGCCGAGAGCCCCGAGGACGGTCTGACCCCGCCCCCGCTGCCGCCCCGCGCACCCATCCCCGACCCCGCCGCCGCCGCCGCCGCCTGCCGCTCCCTGCCCCCCCAACAGGAGGACAAGGAGGACGAAGAGGACGAGGAGCTCTGTCCGGCCGCCCCGGTCCACCTGGACTACTTCGCCGATGAGTTCCCGCCCTACCCGCCCCCGCCTTACCCGTCCTGTGGGGAGGCGGATCAGGGAGATGACTCCCTCAACATGCGGCCGCCGGAGGTCACGGGACAGGTGACGGCGCCCCCGGTAAGAGTGCGACCCCGGGTCACTGTGAACAGGGTATGCTTTGCTAATTAAAGTATCACACGTCACCGAAATGATTCAAGCGAAACATATCTCACCCTCGCAGGGGAAGAGGTCGATCCTCCGTAAAGCCGACTCGGACCGGATCGACCACGGCATGCGGGTCAAGTTCAACCCTCTGGCCCTGCTGCTGGACTCGTCTCTGGAGGGCGAGTACGACCTCGTCCAGAGGGTCATCTACGACGTGAGTCACTCCCCCTGACGATCAGACCGGCGAGACAGTTTGACACATCGCAGATCCCATCAAATGTTCCCAAACGCAGAAAGTGTAACTTCATGAAATGCGTATAACACAAAACATCCTTTAATCTTAGATTCAATCACTCATCATTTTATATGTAGGCTTATTGAATTTGTTTGACTCAAGAGAACAAGATAGTAACTTGTGGGAACAAGTTAAGGACTAAAGGGCATAAGATAGTAACTTGTGGGAACAAGTTAAGGACTAAAGGGAACAAGATAATAACTTGTGGGAACATGTTTAGGACTTAAGGGAACAAGATAATAACTTGTGGGAACAAGTTAAGGACTTAAGGGAACAAGATAGTAACTTGTGGGAACAAGTTATTTACTTTAGAGAAGAAGAAAATAATGGGAACAACTTAAGGGAAGAAGATAATAACTTGTGGGAACATGTTTAGGACTTAAGGGAACAAGATAATAACTTGTGGCAACAAGTTAGGGACTTAAGGTAACGAGTTAAGGACTTAAGGGAAGAAGATAAAGACGTATGGGAAAAAGTTAAGGACTTAAGGGAACAAGATAGTAACTTGTGGGAACAAGTTAAGGACTCAAGGGAACAAGATAATAAGTTGTGGGAACAAGTTAAGGTCTTAGGGGACCAGATAATAACTTGTTAGCAAGGACTTAGGGAACAAGATAATAACTTTTGGGAACAAGTTAGGGACTTCAAGGAACAAGATATGGACTTAAGGGAACAAGATAATCACTTGTGAGAACAAGTTAGTGACGGCTATCGAATGTTGCGTTGACGTGCGATTCAAACCAGCATCTTTGCTCCGGATGAAACATAAGAATGACGTCATCATGCATCCGTTTCCCGCAGGTGGACGACCCCAGCTCGCCGAACGACGAGGGCATCACGGCGCTGCACAACGCCGTCTGCGCCGGCCACACGGAGATCGTCAAGTTTCTGGTTCAGTTCGGGGTCAACGCCAACGCGGCCGACAGCGACGGCTGGTGAGTTTGATCCAGGAGCCGACGCAGAAGCTGTTTGAATCCAGACGTCTTCAAACTGTTCTCGCTCCTCGTCTGCAGGACTCCCCTCCACTGCGCCGCCTCCTGTAACAACGTTCAGGTCTGCAAGTTCCTGGTGGAGTCGGGGGCGGCGGTGTTCGCCACCACGTACAGCGACATGCAGACGGCCGCCGACAAGTGTGAGGAGATGGAGGACGGCTACGCCCAGTGCTCCCAGTTCCTCTACGGTGAGACTGAACACAGCGTCTTCAGCGTATTTAACGTGGTAACAGTGAACAGAACTTCAGAAGTCTCCAAGGAGGACCGTGGGTTTTAGGGATCCTTTGGGAAGTTCGATGAGGGGAATTTCTTGGTTTAGGAAGGAAGCTCCAGAAGGAGTTTGTGTTGATTCTAAAGGGAAATTTAGAAGACTTTAAAAGGGTTCATGGGGGGTTTTACAGAAGTTCAGTGATTCTCTATAGGTTGGTTTTGGGGAAGAAGTTGGAACAAGTTAAGGACTCAAGGGAACAAGTTAAGGACTCAGGGCACCAGATAACTTGTTAGAACAAGTTAAGGAGTCAAGGGAACAAGATAATGACTCAAGGGAACAAGTTAAGGACTTAGAGAACAAGTTAATAACTTGTGGGAACAAGTTAAGGATTCAAGGAAACAAGATAATAACTTGTTGGAACAAGTTAAGTACTTAGGGGACCAGATAATAACTTGTTGGAACAAGTTAAGAACTCAGGGAACAAGTTAGGGACTCAAGGGAAGAAGATAATAACTCAAGGGAATAAGTTAAGGATTTAGGGAACACGATAATAACTTGTGGGAACAAGTTAAGTACTCAGGGAACAAGTTAAGGACTTAAGGGATCAGATAATAACTTGTTGGAACAAGTTAAGGACTCGAGGGAACAAGATAATAACTCAAGGGAACAAAATAATAACTTGTTGGAACAATGTAATAACTTGTTGGAACAAGTTAAGGACTCAAGGGAACACATTAAGGACTCAAGGGAACAAGATAATAACTTATTGGAACACGTTAAAGACTCAAGGGAACACTTTAAGGACTCAAGCGAACACGTTGAGGACTCAAGGGAACACGTTGAGGACTCAAGGGAACAAGATAATAACTTATTGGAACACGTTAAAGACTCAAGGGAACACGTTGAGGACTCAAGGGAACACGTTGAGGACTCAAGGGAACAAGAGTTTCTGCATGCCTCTCTGTCTGTCTGCAGGCGTCCAGGAGAAGATGGGCGTGATGAACCGCGGCGTGGTCTACGCCCTGTGGGACTACGAGCCCCAGAGCGAGGACGAGCTGGGCTTCAGCGAGGGCGACTGCATGACGGTGCTGCGGCGCGAGCACGAGGTGGAGACGGAGTGGTGGTGGGCGCGCTGCGGCGACCGCGAGGGCTTCATCCCGCGCAACCTGCTGGGGGTGAGTTTAAAAAATAAAATTTAAAAAAAGGCCCGTCCGTTTACAGCAGCTTTTAAAACCGCCAAACGCTAAATATATTTTACGTGCAGAAGAATTTCACGTGACCTTTTTTACCAGGTTTGTATTTTTCTTGAAATAACTGAAGCACAAAATGTTGGAACCGCCTTCTAGAGGAAAAAATATAAAATATAGAGGTTTTTATTCAGTCTGGCTTTCTTTTCTTTTTGTGTTTTATAATTTTTTATTAGTTAGTTCTGATTTTAAACTATTTCTAATGTGTTTTTCTGCCATCTTTTTAGTATTTATACGTTTTTCATACTTTATTTTGCCTTAAATTGTACTTTTTTAAAACAGTTTTTTACCTCTATCAATTTGTATTTATTTAATTTAATTTGGCATCTCTTCGTCTCGTCATCGCCTCGTCAGTCAATTGTAAAGCGCTTTTGATTTTATTTGGATTTTGGATTTGTGTGAAAGGAGTTGTGTACAAAATAAACTTAAGGAAAAAAAGGAGAGAATGTTCCCAGACACAGTTTATTATTCGTTATTCCATACAGCCCGAAATTATACTAAAAATGGATGGATCCTTTTCACCTCAAGACCTTCAAATAGCTTGACACTTTATTCCCCTCTATCCTTGAGCTCCACAGGGAATTGAACCGTTGACCCTGACGCCTGTTTCTTCTTAAACCTAATTTGTGTTTTCATCATTTTAAATTTTTTTTTAAAGTAGTTCTGAGTCTCCTGTTCCTCCGTCGTTGCTTCAGAGGTTTTGGTAATCAAACGTCATCTTAATGGTGTTTTTTAATGAGAAATTACTTTCTCCTTTTTATTTCCCAGCTCTATCTGAGGATCAAGCTGCGGCAGAGGAGCCTGGCTTGACCCGCCGCCGCCTGGAAAAAAAGGCCGAAACGTTTCCGAGAAGGAGTTTAACCCTCTGGACTCCAGGTTGCTGTTTAAAAGAAAAGACACGGATTATTTTCTGAACCGCTGTCGGACCCTTTAGTTGGTTTTTCAACCTCAGCACAAAGAATGTCGTCACGAGCTCGTTGTCGCCTCGTCGAGGAGGAAACAATCGTTCATCTGCATCCTGGAGTCAAATGAACAGATTTTACCAGTTTACCCAAATTCATCTGCAGATATTTGACTTTCTTCTTCTTGTTGGCGAGCCTTCGACAGAGCGAAGCTGAGCCATTAAAGGACCCTGAAGAAACTAAATGGGCAACAAATGATTTTGGGTTCATGTTGTTAATCATTTTTTGAAGATTTCCATTTTCTTTCGTTGAATAGCAACTTGTTGACATAAAGACATAAAACATGGAGAGAGAAAGAAAGAAAGAAAGAAAGAGGGGCGACGACGCGCAACAAATGTCCCAACGCTCGATGGTTTTGTCTTTATTACAGAATTTAAAGGTACAATGTAGCACATTCTGGGATTCTAACACACATTTAGGTGTTTTACCAAATATGGAGTCATGTTTATGTTTTACAGAGCGCACAGTTAGATTTTGCATCCTTTTTTTGTGCTTTTGGGAACAAGATAGTGACTTAAGGGAACAATTGAATTAAGGACTTGTGGGAACAAGTTAAGGATTTAAGGGAACAAGTGAGGGACTTATGGGAACAAGATAATAACTTGTGGGAACAAGTAAAGGACTTAAGGGAACAAGAAAAAGATGTGTGGGAACAAGTTAGTGACTTAAGGGAACACGTTGAAGCCTTTAGGAAACAAGATAATAAGTTTTGGGAACAAATTAAGACTCAAGGGAACAAGATAATAACTTGTTGGAACATGATAATGACTCAAGGGAACAAGTTAAGAACTTAGGGAACAAGCTAATGACTTGTGGGAACAAGTTAAGGACTTAAGCAAACAAGATAACTTGTTGGAACAAGTTCAGGTCTCAAAGAAACAAGTTAAGGACTCAAAGAAACAAGATAACTTGTTGGAACAAGTTAAGGTCTCAAGGGAACAAGTTAAGGATGCAAGGGAACACATTAAGGACTGAAGGGAACAAGATAATAACTTGTGGGAACAAGTTAAGGATTCAAGGGAACAAGTTAAGGACTTGGGGAACAAGATAACTTATAGAAACAGATCTTGTGTTTCTTTGGGGCTCTGTAGTGCAGATTTTGTTTCACCGGTTACTTATTTGTATTTTTTAAATAATTTTTAGCCAGTTTTTGTCGTGCACTTTTGCAGATTTGATGAAATGCAGCTCAGAGCCTCAGAAGTGCTCGTCTCAGTGCGATCAGGCTGCCGTTCAGTGAGGATAGTTTCATATTTGTGTTATTAATGTTCCCCGAACACAAACAGGATCTACTGGTTAAAGCACTTGTTGGAGACTATGAAACAGTTTGGATGTTTTTTTAATCCTTGTTATAAAAGTTGACTCATAGGAGTCAAACTGTTCGGCTGCAGCACAGAACATCTTTTGTGTTTTTACATGTTCAGTAAATTAAAAACAAATTTGTGTCAAAATTGAGGATTTAAATTACAGACTCCTAAAAAATGTGTAATCTCAGTATTTTGCTGGACCAGTGGATTATTGCATTTTCCCAAAAAATAATGCCTGATCAGCTTAAATCAAATCAAAGCCGATTTTAGATAAGAGGATGCAAGTGTGTGTTTTTTGTTTTTATAGCTCGAGGCTAACACTTTCCACCTGCTTCCTGTCTTTGTGCTAAGCTAAGCTAAACACATCCTGGCCTTCTCTGTGTTCTGCACACAGATATGAAACTCATTTATTAATGTCTGACTCTGGCGAAGACTTTTTTTCTCAATAAAAACAAAAAACGATTCACACAAATGTTCAATTTTTCACATCCTGCAAAAAAAAAAAAAAAAAAAAGAGGCGTTGTTTCATCAGTTTATTTATTAGTTCGAGGGACAGTCGGGGGGGAAAATCCACTCTTTAATGTTTTAAACGCTCAGCTGCGGCTCGTCCTCGTCGCATGCAGAAGAATCCTGAAACCAAAGTGCAAAGGACTCCATTTGAACAGTAAAACAGTTTAAAATGTTACACCGGTATCCATGGAAAGTACATTCGATATTTTAAGGTTTACAATTGCACAGAACCTCCAGAAAAAAACAAAACAGTTTCAACACTTGATATATTACTTCATACTTTGAAATGAGAGGATTAGAGTGTTTCTTCTGCCGGTCAGAGCATGCAGGTTGTGTTTCGCTGCAACAAGCCGTCCGGCTCATGAACAGAAACCCAAAGATGCAAATAGTTCAGTGTCTGTCATTTGCAGATGCAGATATTAAAACGTCAGAGGCTTCAACGCTTCAACGTAAGGCCGTGAAGTAAATGTGCTTCCTCCACAAAAGCACATTTACAGATTGATCTGAAAAAAGAGAACTTCTTATTCTTCCTCCAGTGTTTCATCAACACATCCACCTCTTAAACTCTGGGTTCATGCTCCTCTGAGTCCGGCCGCTTGGCGCTGACGGGTCAGAAGGGACTCGTCGTCTAATTCATTGATTAAAAAGTGAATAAAGTGCAACAACAACTAAAAAAGAACGGAGCGTAACGGAAGGACTCTCGAGGAACGTTTGCAGCCGCGAAACACAGAATAAAAACAAATTGGGGCTTTACTTTGATCCCACAAACTTAATTATGAATGCATATATCCTGAAAATCATTTTTTTCTCCTATGTGTTGAAACGCTCTTTAAGCTGGTGAAATACGTTTAAAATCTGTCAGCGGAGCCGAGACGATTAATGGATCAACGGAAAATGAATTAGAGCCTCAATAGTCTCTAATCCTTAATCACTTATGAGGCAGAAACTCCCACCAGCCTCCTGATGAAGGTCCAGAGTGATCATGTGACGCTCCTCCGCGTGTAGACGATGGAGGAGGGAACATGTTGGACTTTTTTTCTCTCGAAATTTCTGTCAACTAAATGATTTATTTTTGAAGCTTTAAAGTATTTAACAGACAAAAAGCCGACGCAGCTTCACCGCCGTGAGACTTTACCTGTATTCTCTACATGAACGTGTGCTCTGGTTGAAGAGCACGTGACCCCCGACCTAAAAACCGATGTGAAACATTCACCTTTTTATACGTTTTCTGGCTGAAAAAAAGCGAAAGGTTTGACGAGAAAGAGACGTCAACTCCTCCTGGAAGTATCCGCCCTCCCTCCTCTTCAGGTTTCATATTTGTCCGTGGAGATGTTGAGATGAGTGGGCGAGCGGAGCGTTCGGTCCTTCCTGTCCAGTGTTTCCAACGTCTCTTTAATCCCACACACACACACTCTCACACACACACACACAAAATAAATAATCCTGCCGTCTTCTCATGACAGCCGCCGCTGAGAAACATCCGACGGTATCAGATTAATCGACCGGGCTTTAAGTCCACTGAGGTCAGCCGGCTTTAACTCAAGACGTGAACGTCTGCTGGGAGGAAGATGATGAGGACGATGATGATGATGAGGACGATGATGATGATGATGATGATGAGCAGGACAGAAGTATTGATCCAGGACGGGAGTTGTGTGGAGAGAGAGGGAGGAGCAGAAGCGTTGGCGGCGGTCCGGCCGCGGTGGAGAGTTCAGGCTCAGCGGCCGGCGGGCGGAGGCCTCTGGCGCTCCGGCTGCAGGTTCTGGTCGTGGTTCTGGTTCTGGTCGTGGTTCTGGGAGGCCGGCAGCAGCCGGGCGACGTGGCCGATGCCTTTGGTGACGCCCTCCCTGAAGAGCAGCTTGGCGCCCAGACGCAGGTACTCGGGGTGCTTGATGAAGCAGAAGCGAACCACGGCTCTCTCACCCGTACGCAGCTCGTCCTGCGGGGGGGGGAAGAGAGGGAGGGAGGAGAGGAGAGGGAGGCAGATAGAGAGGGAGAAAGGGAGGGAGGAAGGGAGAAAGAGGGGGAGGGATGAGAGGAGAGGGAGGCAGGGAGATAGAGAGGGAGGGTTGCAGGGAGTAAGAAGGAGGGAGAGAGGGAGGAAGGGTAAAAGAAGGAGGGAGGGGGAGGGAGGCAGGGAGAAAGAAGGAGGGAGAGAGGAAGACAAATTGAGAGAGACAGAGACAGTGATGGAGGTGAGGGAGGAAAGAGGGAGGAAGACAGAGAGAGACAAATAGAGAGAGAGAGAGAGAGAGAGAGAGAGAGAGAGAGAGAGAGAAGAGAGAGGGAGGGAGGCAGAGAGAGAGGGAGGAGAAGGAGAGAGAGAGAGAGAGAGAGAGAAAAAAAAGAGAGAGAGGGAGGGAGGAAGAGAGAGGGAGGAAGGGAGAGAGAGGGAGAGGAGAAGGAGAGAGCGAGAGAGAAAAAAAAGAGAGAGAGAGAGGAAGACAGAGAGACAAATAGAGAGAGAGAGAGAGAGAGACAGAGACAGAGAAAGAGAGAGACAGAGAGAGAGAAAGAGAGAGAGAGAGAGAGAGAGAGTCAGTCAGCCTCAGAGACAGTGAGAGGTCACATGATGTGACACAAAGCCTCACGCGTCACGCTGCACACCGACCTTCCCGTGAAGACCCTCCACGGTGGCCGTCTGCCGGACGTTGCCCACGTGCACGGTGACCTGCGACCCCCGGCGGAAGGTCTTGGCGTGGAAGAGCAGGACGATGGCGGCTTCAAACTGGCAGCAGATGGTCGGGTTCATCTTGGGACTGACCATCACCATCCCCTGAAACACCACACACACGTACGTCTGCACAAGAACGTTTGTGCGCTTCACTTTTTAAGAATCTGCAGCGTTTGTGTGTCTGCTGAGAACAAAGTGACGCAGCAGTTTTGTTTTTTTTTAAAAAGAGGGTTTTTATATCTTTCCTGCCGCGACGACAAAACTGAAAATATCACGTTTTTATGACTTGAATGCAAACTTTATTTATTTATGGGTTCATTCTCCGTACGGTGGCCGGTTCAGTCCGAAGCTCGTCAGCAGTGGGAAGTCAATGAAAATGCTCCCATGTTTTCAGTGTGATGCTAATTTCAGCTGAAACATTTGAACTAATAAACTTTGTTGATCCTCTAAACGTTTAATCTCACGCCGTCGTCGGGTCGACGGCGTGAGATTAAACGTTTATTTATCCGACACGTTGGTTCATGTTCAAATACCTGCAGCACTGATGACATTAATGAGACACCACAGATGAATAACGTAAGACCCTTTAAAGAGTAAAATCAAGCATGCAGCCTCTGTGTGGGGGAGGCAGGAGGGGGCGGGGTCACGTGACCTCTGACCTTGCGCAGCAGCGAGCGGTCAAAGTTGCCCAGCGCCAGCGTGGCGGCCTGTCCGGCCCGCAGCACCCGGCAGGCCGAGCGGTTCCTCTGGATGCTGCCCACCTTCAGGCGCAGGAAGCGGCCCTCGTCGGTGGGGCCGACCACCAGCCTCTCGCCCTCGCGACACACTCCGCTGAAACACACACACACACACACACACACACACACGGTCAGTCCGGTCACTGCAGAGGATTAAAAAATGCTAAATGCAGATCTGCGTTGTGTTCCTCTCACCTGTACAGAGTTCCTCCCACCACAGTCCCGACGTCGGGAACAGAGTAGATCTCATCCACCTGCAAACACACACACGCGCGCGCACACACACACACACACACACACACACACACACACACAAACACACACAAACGGAAATCTCTTCAATTTCTTCCTGTTTTCTCAAAGTTGCATTTTTACAAATCTTCCTTGGTGTGTGTGTTTGTGTGCGTGTGTGTGCGTGTGTTTGTGTGTGTGTGTGTGTCTGTGTGTGTGTGTGCGTGTGTGTACCTGGAACTCGGTGAGCTGCTGCATCAGCTCCTCCTGCTCCTTGCTGTTGCTCAGTGGAGGGAGGATGTTCAAGAAAACCTTCAGGAGGTCGAGAGTCTCTCCCGACACACTGGAGAGGGTGAAGATAGGAGTGATGCTGCACACACACACACACACACACACACACACACACACACACACACACACACACACACACACACACAGGGAAATATTGTACTTTTTACTGCACAACATTTATAAGACGATATTATCTGCTGGTTATTTTTTACATAAACACATAAATGTGTTAGTATTTTTGAACTGCTGCAGTAGTAGTAGTAGTAGCAGTAGTACTAGTAGTATTAGCAGTAGTACTAGTACCCACCAGTTAGACTGGGTGAACTGCTGCAGTAGCAGTAGTATTAGCAGTAGTACCAGTAGTATCAGCAGTACTAGTACTCACCAGGCAGACTGGGTGAACTGCTGCGCGGCCGTCACGGCGTCGTCCGGCCCGCTCACCAGCATCGGCAGCTTGTTGCAGCCCGGCTGCTTCAGGAGCCGCTCCAGCTGCCGCACGGTTCTGTCCACGGTGCCGCGGGAGCACAGGTCCACTTTACTGACCACGATGAAGATGGGAACTTTCAGCGCCATGGCCAGGCCCAGGTGCTCCCGGGTGGTGCCGGCTGGACGGAGGAGAGCGGGAACACTGTGAGCGTGCTGACATCAAAATGAAATACTTCATTACCCAGAAGCCATCTGGCAGGAACCAGGAGAGAATCGCACGCCGCCAGCGTGTCTACGACTGACCTTTTATCTGATTTTACAGTTTTAGGACGGAAAAAATCTAATTTCAGACTTTAAGACAGTTTTTTTTAAAGAAATTCAATGTTTTTTTCAATAAACATATTTGAGCTGCAACATTAAGGTGATTAAATGACAATTGATCTACAGAAAACAACCTCAAATCATTGATTTTTCAAATTTTTTTTACCTTTAAATAAACCTTTAAAAAGTGAGGATGCTTTTCTCTGTCACATTTAATAATAAAAATGTAATAATACAAATAAAAATAAAAATGTAAGACTGTTGATTTGACAAAGCAAGATATATTTTGGACTATTTTTAATATTATTATATTTAAAAAACGGCTTTAAGTAAGCTCATTTTAACGTTGATCTCTTCTGCCCTCTAGTGGTGACTTTACGGTATTGATATTAATTATTGAAAGCACAAAAAAACATTTTAAAGTGTTTTATTGCAATAAATGGATGAACAGCGCTGAAAAACAATTAGTCCACTAACTGATGACGTTTGCCTTTTTAAAAAACTTTTTATTGATTTGTTTTTATTTTGTAAGCAAAACTGTAATCGATTGAGAAGTTAACGAATGATTTTCAGGTGAAAGTGAACCGCGTCTCAATGTTTTCTTCCTGCTAGCAGAAGGTGTCATCATCTCACGTCATCACACACACAGTTGATATATATGTGTGTGTGTGTGTGTGTGTGTGTGTGTGTGTGTGTGTGTGTGTGTATATTTGCTTCCTCACCGATGCCGGTGTTGGCGCTCACCACCAGCATGGCGAAGTCGGGGCAGTAGCTGGTGAGGCCGAAGATGGTCGTCTTCAGGTACTTGTGGTGTCCGGCCAGGTCGATGAAGGTGATCATCTTGGAGGAGCTCTCACAGATCTCCTCGGCCGTCCGAGACTCGCTGTAGTTCACGACCTGCGTCGAGTTATTGATGAAATACGTCCGTGTAAATAACTAAAGGCACTCACAGGGGAGAGTTTGCTGCTGGAGATGTTTGTGTAGTCATTGAAGGTTTTTATGACAGTTTGTAGTTTTTGTTAAAGTTCCCGTTTGGGACTCAAAGCACTTCATGCTAATATAAAGTAAAAGTCATTCTTTGAGTTGGAAAAATGATCGTTTTGAGATATTTTGAAAGAACACCTATTAATTATTCATTAATTTGGTAATTATTAATTAATTAATCTGAAAACCATGAACTAATAGCTATATATCTATACTGTGTGTGTATATGTGTGCGTACATATTTATATGCATGTATGTATATGTATATATATATATATATATATGTATATATATTTGTGTGTGTGTGTATATATATATATATATATATATATATATATATATATATATATATATATATATATATATTTACACATATAAATTTATATATATATATATACTTACATACATATGCATACACACACATATATATATGTATATATATATATATATATATGTGTGTGTGTGTGTGTGTGTGTGTGTGTGTGTGTGTGTGTGTGTGTGTATTCCTCTCTGTGCTCACCTCTCCTTTGCTGTTGAAGCCGAGGATCTCGAAGCTGATGCTGGACGTGCGTCCGGTCTGGATCTCGTGCAGATGCCTGAAGAGGTTGAGCCTCGCTCGGCCTCGCCCGTTGTCCAGCTCGCCCTGCGTCAGGACGCCCAGCAGGGTCGACTTCCCCGAGTCCACGTTCCCCAGGACCGCCACCCGCAGGTCCAGGAACTGTCCCAGTCCCAAAGATCACATGACGGAGGAGAGGGATCATAGTCTCTACTTTAAGCCGGAGGATTATGTTACGACTTAAGTGAACGTGCTTTTTTTCATATTTAGAGAGATTGGAGATTCCTTTTGTTTTAGTTCCTCACTCCAATCATAGCAGAGGAGGCTCACACACACACACACACACATATAATATGTCATATCAAGGAAAGCAGCATCCCGGAGACTCTCTCACCTGCTGGTCATCTGGGACCTTTCTAACCAGGACTTCTGCGATTTTGCGCGTGTTTCTGTCCAAGTCGTAGTCCACCTCCCTCTCTCGGAGGAGAGTGATGTCGGCACCGACTCTGAGGAGACAGAAGAAGAAGAAGAAGAAGAAGAAGAAGAAGAAGAAGAAGAAGAAGAAGAAGAAGAAGAAGAAGCAGGACAAATTACATCTCACACGCGGAGGTAAAGAAGTTGAGAACTTTGTTTTATTCTTCATGCTCAACTACAAGACCATCATTATCATTATATTTATTATGATTATTATGAATGAATGCATCACAGTGGTGGGTTCACTACAACATAGAGTTTAAAAGCTCCACTGGAAGCCGGCGACCTACTTCTCCGCCATCCTCTTCAGGGTCTTGAGCGAGGCCTTCATGTCGGCCTCGGTCAGGCCCACCAGCAGGCCGTTGTCTTCCACTCCGATCTGGTAGACGGCCTCGCCGCGGCCCTCCTGCAGCCGCCACTTCAGCTGCGTGGCCAGATGCTCGAAGCGATACTGCGTGGGATTAACCAGCTTCAGCTGCACGGCGGCAGCCGGGAGAGAGAAACACAGGGAGGCGGCGGGTAAACGCACGGCACAGGGCACACACCGAACCGGCTGTTAAATGTTTAATCTAAACGTGAAATAACAATTACTTTGGGACTGTACACTTCACTGACTGTATTCATTGATTCATCGTTTCCTCAATAAAATCTCAGTAAATAGTGGAAAGTTTCTCGTTATAATTTCCTACAGACTTGTGTCTCCAGTTCCATGTTTGTCCACCGGAGGGCACTGCTGAGCTTACTTTTACACTGCAAATGGATATACTTGAGCTTCAACAACGAACAATAGCTTTCATTACAAATCATTATTTTCCAGATAAATCTATCATTTTTGCCTGTAAAATAGGGGAAAATGCGTGTTGTAGTTTACCAAAGCTGTCTTCAGATGTCTTGTCTGTCTGAACGTCTAAAAACCCCCCAAAAAATATCATATTTACTTTATTAAAAATCATCAATATTTGGTATTATTGCTTAAAAATAATCATTTTTCGTTCTGCCATTCGTATGGTTCGTTGGTGTGAAGAACTCGTGGTATGCTGAATCCAACCAGGAAATGAAGAGTTAGTTACCTTGTACTCAATGTTTCCTTCTTCCGCCTGTCAGAGAGGAGAGAGGAGACACATTAGGACACTTAACGACAGATTTAACATCAAAACGGATGAATTAACCGTTGTTAAAGTACTTTCTGTCCAATTCCTTCTTACCGGCTTTGGGCGAACGGTTTGTGTTTAAAGGATCTTTAAATAAACAACACTTCTATTTCATGAAAACATTTTCTGTTATTCATTTTTAACACATTTCTGGCGAACCAACCGGAACAACTGTGACATAATAGGAGTAATTACTATACTAGTATAGCAGTAATAATAAAGTTAGTTACAAGTGTTAAATTTCAGACAGTTGTTGTGTTGTGGTGTTATATATCACTGCGGTATGTGACCGATATATTATTACATTTTACTTTTATTATTGGGGGAGCAGTAAAATGCACGTTTGTCCATGGCAGGGAGAAAATGTCGACCGGACTTCTTTGACCATTCAAGCAATTTAAAGTTTGTTATGATAAAGGGAAACAATAATGAAAATATATTGCTTGACTCTGACATTTTTCTTTAACAAAAAGACGGTGTTGTTTATTCGGCACACAGTTAAACTGCCTGAACATCTGTTTATCACAGTTTTCCCCCATGTCTTCCTTGACTTATCCTATTCCAACCGAGTAGCTTAAAGTGTTATGGAAGTTGTAAGCTAAAAGAACAGTAAAGCGAACACTGTTTGCTGGTGTCGAAACATTTGCCGAATCATTAATTGATCTTTATTACTCCTGAAAACACATTAAGTGAACTTCTACGACCTGTGCGCCTCAACCACACGGACACGATTGTTTATAATTGTCAGATATGCAAGTGCAGTTTGGCGTGACGTTTTCTGCGTCGCAAGATATTCAGCTGTAGGGGCTCTTAATATAAAGTCCAGCTAGCGAGTCTGTAACATCACATCCGCACCGTGTGTGTTTGAGTGTTGTATTGTTGTGGTGTAAATATGTCAGTGTTCAGCCTGCAGCTAGCCGGGTTTGCTGCACTAGCTCGCTGGCTAGTGTCCCGTTAATCCCCGCGAAAGGACGGTAGGTACCTCCGGGGGGAAATACGGCGGCGGTGTTTTGTTGTTCCTGTTGTTCTTTTTATTCCTTCTTTTCCGGCCTCGCTTGCCTCGTCTCGTTCGCGACTTTTTCGACGTTTTCTTCCCGTTATTACCGGAGCCGGAGCCCTGTCCGTGTCTGCTGTGTCCGGGCGACACTGCACCATTCCCGGGCAAATCCACCATCGCTGAGCTCCGGATGTCGCGCGGCCTCCCGGAACTACGGGGTCAACCAGGAAGTATATGAAATAATAATAACAATAATAATAATGGCGACGATGAAGCTACTCTTTCTAACATCACATCTATCGAAACGCACGGCCTGCCTGCGTGGAGAGCCGCAGCGGAGGATGCTCTCTCCTCAGCATCACCGACGCTGTCAGGTCCGCTGACGCTCTCCCTCCATAAATACGACACAGCTTCCGGTTGCAACTTTCAAAATAAAACAGCAACAATTTGCATTTCAAAGTAAAAGTGCAACAGTCGACGAGGATTTTTTAAAATGCTTTTTATGGAAATTATCTAAGCAAGAAGTATGTGTACAGATTGTAAAGCCAAATGAGGCCCATTTTTATACAAAATAAATGTAATTCATTTGAATTAGGAATAACACCATTAACATTGTTAGCCTCAAGAAACATTGACTTTATTTCTGTTATTGTGCCACAATGATTATGATTTTTTCTTACATGTCTCATTGAGAAATACACAAAACATCACCCATTTCAATTTCTTTCCATTTGTTTCGTCTGTAATTCAAGAAAGTTGTAGTTTGACCTTAATGTGCTGTTTTTGGTATTTGGGTATAAAATCAACACATGCAAACATTAATTAGCATAATCATATTCAGATATATATCAAATTCAATGGACTCTTATGAGGTTTTAAATGTCTGTTTACAATCTAGTTTGATTGACAGGAGAGATGATGAGAGGTGCAGAGTTTCTACCGTCATCATTATGTTTAGGACAGAAGTATGGGAAGAGTTTCTCCTTGAAGGAGCAGCCAGTAAAGGAATAGATAAGAGCTGCAGCTTCTACGTCATAGAAGGAGACCAGACCCTCCTCATAGTCCACAAACACCCCCACCTTCTGAGGCCCAGACTGCAGGGAGAGAACAACTTCAGGGTCTTCATTAGCTTTGTACTGATTTCCATTTCTCAAACATACAGTCCAGTAACCTTTTTGAGGACTCAGTGTGATGTTTCCCTTCCTTTTGCTCAACTCTCTGGTCACTCCTAAATCCCAGTCAGTCTTTCTTTTAACTTGAACCTCGAAGTAAAATCTGCCTGAAGAGAAACTCTGCTTTGCTAAGACACAAGAACAGGTAGAATATCTCTCTGAGTTGTTTGGGAGATTCTTCCTCACATCACTATCATTCACTCGTTTCCCGTCAGCAGACAGGATGAGTTCAGGATCAGCTGTATCAGGGTCTAGACTCACATTCTTTGCAAACTTCTGGACGCTCTTCAGCTGAACTTCAACCAGCTTCTTCATCTTTTCTCTGAGAGTCTCCTCCAGCTGAGACACAGCTCTCCTCACAGTCCCCTCATGTGATGCTGGAGGAACACTGACCTTTGTCCAGTCCTCTTTCTCTGCAAACGTGGCGAAAAAAACAACCTCAAAAGTAACAAACACACGAGGCCAACCCAAGCTCGTGCTGTGCGCTCTGCGTCCCAATGCGTAATGGAGTTGTTCCGACTTCCAGGTGCCTTCTCCTTCTCCTGCTCCCCTTTCTTTCTTCTTGAACTTTGATGTTTAATGGCGGTCGGCAAACAACTAACTGGCGCATTACCGCAACCAACTGTTACGGACTGTGAACCAGGATGTCCAGTATTAAAAAAGAAAAAGACACTGAAAATGTATCGCTAAATTCGGTTCAAGACACAAAATCTCCATTAGTTGCCAACTCATTGTGTTCACAGACTGAAATAAGAGTAAAGGCACAAAGAAAAGGTTTATTTAGGGGCAAAGTGCGAAGATGTGATGCAGCATTGTTTAGTCTGGAAGGTGTGGTTCACATGGGCACATGAAGCAGGATACAGATGGGTTCCCAAAACAAACACCTGATTCTTATGTTTGAAGTTTGAAATGTTTACAACTGTATGTATGGGGCTGTGGACAGGTGTGTGTGTGTGTGTGTGTGTGTGTGTGTGTGTGTGTGTGTGTGTGTGTGTGTTCTCAAGTAAGTTTTCCTCTTTTTGTAGCGTATGCTGTTCAGCTGTGTGTCCAAATCTCAGTCTTAATACGACTATTTCATCCTGTTCCTTCCTGTACATCTCATTTCTCCCACTCTTTTGTCCTTTTCTGTCGTCTTCCCATTGCTTCTGCCAAAATTCCTTCAAACTCTGTTTAATTATACTTTTGGGTTCTGATTTACTGCAATATTTGTGCAGCACATTTGTCTCAGTGTTCTTCTTGGACGCGGCAACACTGTTTAAAATCCATTTGGCCCACTTTTGAGGATGTTGGGGTGTTTTTCTTTTTATTATTGGTAACATATCGAACCACGGGAGCCGCCATCCTGTCATGCTCTGAAGAAACTAGTTCGGCATAAAACATCGCCACATCAATAATCGACTATAATTTCAGCGACAAGCTTTTTTTTTGGTAGCTTAGCACAACTCGTTATTTTTTTATGCGCTAAAGATTGTGTAGATGCACAACTGTGGAGCGGGATGACACAATAACAGGTTGACCTTACGGCCTAACAGTAAAACCAGCCCGTACTGTTTGTTTCTGTACCCGTATGTACCAACGAGGCGTTACGATACGAGAGAGTAAGAACTGATTTCGTCCGGTGAACGTGATCGGACATGTCACGTTCATTACGAAGTCAATACGTCTGTACATTTACAGATATATTAAACAAAATGAATACATTTCAGAAAGTCTTGTATGTATTGGTTTTATTGTGAAAGAGCCACTGAATACAATTAAACAAACAAGTAGTCTGTTTGTTTCTTTAATTATTTATTTACAATCATATTTACAGGTTTTTTGGTTCATAAGTCATCTCACCAATATTCATAAAACAAATCAAAGTTGGCCAAAGTGACAGATTGACAAACTACTTTTCACACCAAAAATAACATTTGCATCTATTGTATTTATTACCTTTAATAATACAATAACATATATTACATTCTGTAAACACTATATGAATGTAAAAGGCCTTACTCTTAATGAAGCTTCAAGACAAAACTATTAATCAATATGTTCTGTGTCTGCACATCAGATATAATTAATTTATCTGATTAACTCAAAGTCAAACTTCAGCTTCTTGTATTTTGTGTCTTTAAAGAAGGAGCTTTCTTCTGGAAGTGGAAATAAATGTCTGTGGATTTAATAAAAGGTTTAAATGGATATTCTCCATATAATGTGTCACGATGCAGAGTTTAAGAGATGAACGTGTCCCACGAATGTGTTTATATGTAACGGGATACATTTAATAAAATGTCTTAACGTTAAAATCAATCACCACATTAAACAGACTCTGTATGAAAGAAGATGTAAAGTTAAACTGCTTGATATTCACACACAATATGTACATTTGTTCCCTTTTAATAAAATAATTACAATAAACTCCCAGCTGCAGTAAATTAATCACGCATGCGCAAAGCCGCTCACTGAGGAAGAAAAACTGAACTGAAAAACATCAAAAGCGATTCTTAATTTTTGTATGAAGTTAATCAGTTTGCTGGTCTTCAACATACATCTTTAAGGTAAGCAACTGACTGAACACGGACAAAGAAAGAGTCACTTGTCCCTAATAGGGACCCTTACTAATGAACACA
This sequence comes from Clinocottus analis, assembly GCF_023055335.1. Lineage (NCBI taxonomy): Eukaryota > Metazoa > Chordata > Actinopteri > Perciformes > Cottidae > Clinocottus > Clinocottus analis. The sequence continues at coordinate 106,904 of NW_027175954.1, read as the reverse complement.
CTGTTTATGTTGTTCCCTGATAAAAGACAAATGTTTCATTAAAAAAAAGAAAACTGATTTATATTTTGTTGTTAACTTGCTGTTGCATCAAAGTGCCTGTTATATTGTTCTGACAACATTACTTTAAAATAAAAGCCTGCAATAAACTAGTTTTTTAATTCATTATTGAATGAATCAGTTACATTTTTTCAACTTTGCTCAACCCTACAATAAACAAAGAGAGTGATTAGTTTACTGTGACAGGAGTGATGATGAGAGGTGCAGAGTTTCTACCGTCATCATTATGTTCAGGACAGAAGTATGGGAAGAGTTTCTTCCTGAAGGAGCAGCCAGTAAAGGAGTAGATAAGAGCTGCAGCTTTGACATCATAGAAGGAGACCAGACCCTCCTCATAGTCCACAAACACCCCCACCTTCTGAGGCCGAGACTTCAGGGAGAGAACAACTGAAGGGTCTTCAAGAGCTAAGTACTCATTTCCATTTGTCAAACATATAGCCCAGAAACCCTTCTGAGGACTCTCTGTGATGTCTCCCTTCCTTTTGCTCAACTCTCTGGCCACTCCTAGATCCCAGGCATTCTTTCCTTTAACTTGAACCTCAAAGTAAAATCTGCCTGAAGAGAAACTCTGCTTTCCTAAAACACAAAGAGAATAAGAAAATCTCTCTGGGTTGTTTGGGAGATTCTTGCTCACATCACCATCACGTACTTGTTTCCCGCCATGAGACAGGATGAGGTAAGGATTTGCTGTATTAGGATCAAGAGTCACATCCACTGCAAACTTCTGGACCCTCTTCAGCTGAACTTCAACCAGGTTCTTCATCTTTTCACTGAGAGTCTCGTCCAACTGAACCACAGCTCTCCTCACAGTCCCCTCATGTGATGCTGGAGGAACACTGACCTTTGTCCAGTCCTTGGTGGGTGGTGGGAGGTGGATCTTTAGGGACTGGAAGCTCTGGAGAAGGTGGAGGTGGTCTTCAGAGAGGGAGAGCTTCTCCACCTCAGTGCTCCTCTTCATCAGCTCAGAGATTTCCTGTTCCAGCTCTTTGATGGAGTCTTCAGCCTGTTTCTTTGTTGTTCTCTGCTTCTCTTCTATCGTGTTGATGAGCTCCTTCAGTTTTCTCTCAACAGACTCCTTCAGATCAGTGAAGACCTGAACACCTTCTGCTTTCTCTCTGTCTGCATCTTCCTCACTGAGCTCCACGATGCGTTTGACCTCCTGAATCTTCAGTCGTTTCTTCTGGATCATCTGCTGAATTTCAGCCTCTGTCTTCTCCAGCTCGACCTTCTTTCCTTCATATCCTTCTTCCAGAGGAACAACATTGTGCATCTTGTGGTCTAACACAGTGCAGAGCATGCAGACACACGTCTGGTCGGTCCTACAGAACAGCTCCAGAGGTTTATCGTGCTTCATACACATCCTGCCTTCCAGGTTCTCCACGGGGTCCATCAGCTGATGTCTCTTCAGGCCTGACATTGTCAGATGAGGCTCCAGGTGAGTCTCACAGTAGGAGGCCAGACACACCAGGCAGGACTTCAGGGCCTTCAGTTTGGTTCCAGTGCAGACGTCACAGGGAACTTCTCCTGGTTTGGACTCTTGTTGCTCTGAGCTGCTGCTGCTGGCTTTCTGTTGAGCCGACGGTCTAAACTGAGAAACCATCTCAGTGATGAAAGTGTTGACCTTCAAATCAGGTCTTGTGGTGAAAACCTCTTTACACATTGGACACATGTTCTGGTTGTTGTTGTTCCAGTAATCAGTGATGCAGTTTTTGCAGAAGTTGTGTCCACATGGTGTGCTGACTGGATCAGTGAACACATCCAGACAGATGGAGCACAGGAACTGATCTTCAGATGGCAGATAGTTTGCAGCAGCCATATCTACACACATTGAGGAAGAAAAAAAAGAACATTTTATTCCAAACATGGTTTTATTATTTGTTGTTATTTTTTAACTTTTACGTAAGCAACCAAGATCAAAGTCGTGCCGACAGACTCAACCTTGCCCCTCTTGCAAAGTAGCACAGAATAAGTCCAATGTGCATTAAAGAACAGGACTGTTGCCACATCAGAGAGCTGATTGGCTCTTAAATCTGACAGCAAACACCACGTGTTGTAGAAAATCCTTATATTTATGTGTAGTTATAATACTTAATGCTCGATTGTTGACTATTAGTCTCATGTTTAATCTGAAAACATATATTGTGTGGTTGATAATAATAAATTTGATTTAAACAACACATTAAAACCAGTAGTAATGCATTTTACAGGTAGACATAAAAAGAACAAAGGATGCAGCTACACACACATCAATAAAGCAGAACGAGGTCTGTAAACTACAAGTAGCCTACAGATCGTAACTAGCAGGACGTGACTGATTCTGTGACTTCCTGCGTAGTATTTGCAGGCAGCTGAAAACTGTCACTAATCCCACTGTCACCATTAAACCCTTAAACCTTGAACCCTCAGCTGGTTGAGTGTGAAAGGCTGTGAGGGTTGAACTAGTGTAAATATGAACGGGACAGCGCTTGGCTGCAACATACCACGTGACGACATCTACAAATTGTGTACATTTGTATATATTTTATATTTTTTATTCCCTGCTTGTTTCGTCTGCAGGCTCTTCAAGTCATTTTAAATCATCCATTTCCTCGTTTTTGTCAAAACAGCTTCACAAAACGAAATGTTTGATAAATACGTGTCAAAAATATAATATATAATCTCTGCTTTCCTATTTGTATGTTCTAACTTTAATCGCTAATGTTGTTGTGTAATTATCGGGCTGAACACTCGCGTGACGCGTTGTTTCCCTTTTTTAAATTTGTATGTCTCTACGCTTCCACGTGGGTGATTACATTCGGCAAACTCGGCCTTTTAATGTTGATTAACAAGTTACTAAAGTTCCTCCTGAGACACTTTAAAGCTGTTAAAGTGAGTTTCTGTGTAGTGGGACTTTGGACAGACAGACATAGTTGTATTGTTAATATTTCATCAGGTATGAAGCGATCAGAGAGGAACTTCCTGCCTGAGAAAAGGTAAAGTTTAGAGTTAATCCTGGAGATTAAACATGATCAGATGTACTCACCAGTGTTTGGAAGAGACTCTGTTGTGTTGTTGAGGAAAACCTGATGAAGTCACTTTGAATTGTCTTCGAGAGAAAAGCAGAGACTTGTCTCCACTGCAGAGTTTCTGAGCTTAACTTTCGTTTCTGGAGTGTGACGTGTTGTTTCGCCTCCTAACAAACCTCCTCTCTGTGTGCTGTGCTGACATCTACTGGTCACAGTTGGGAATGACACCACAACTTCAAGGATTTTATGGACAAGACTGCAGTTATAAAATAAAAACGTCAACATTTTTTTTTTCTTCGACACGTGATTTTACTACAGTGACACTTTACAGCAGAGTCATTTCAATCATTACAAAACGAGTTTTCATTCGCTTTACACAACCTTTTTGTCGCTTTCTTTGTCATGGAATTGTTAGAAAACCATTGTTATCTGTTAATTGTACAAGTTAAACATGTGCTGAACAGCCCTCCAAAGTGCTTCATGTAAAACATTCACAAGAAAATAATGAAAGAAAAAAACAAACAACGAAATAAACTAAAATAAATCAGTACAATTATATCCAAAGCCCAACAACTGTACATACTACACGCAATATTATTCATCACGGCACTGTTGAGTAGACACCAGGAAACAAAAATCAATACATTTATCCTTGAAAAGCAACACCGTAGAGAAATGAAGATGACACACTGAGTGACAGAATAACAGAAAAGAGAGCGAGCAGACTTTGTCTTTATAAACGTATATATGACATAATGTGGAAAGATGAATTCAACATGATTATGTGGCTGTGCGATGAACTGCTGATCACAAAAATAAGACAAAAGATCAGACAATTTGATTGACGGGACGGATGATCAGAGGGGCGGGGTTTTGACCACAGTCATTCCGACAGGGGCTGAAGAACGGGAGGAGTTTCTCCTTGAAGGAGCAGCCGGCGAAGGAGTGGATGAGAGCTGCAGCTTCTACGTCATAGAAGGAGACCAGACCCTCCTCATAGTCCACAAACACCCCCACCTTCTGAGGCCGCGACTGCAGAAAGAGACGGACTGACGGGTCATCGAGAGCTTTGTACTCGTTTCCATTTTTCAACCAAATGGTCCAGCAGCCATGTTCGGGTGTCATTTTGAATGGTCCCTTCCTGTTGATCGACTCTCTGGTGACTCCTAAATTCCATTTCGGTTTCCCTCGGACCTGAACCTCAAAGTAAAATTTGCCCGAGGAGACACTCTGCTTTCCTAAAACGAAATTATAATGAGAAAATCTCTCCGGGTTTTCCGGGAGATTCTTCTTGACGTCGCAGTGATTCACTTGCTTCCCGTCGTCAGAGAGGGCGAGTTCGGGGTGAGCCGTGTCGGGATCAAAGGTCACGTCCGCGGCGAACTTCTGGACCCTCTTCAGCTCAGTCTCAGCGAACAGCTTCCTCATGTCTCTGCTGAGCTGATGCTTCATCTGAAGCAGAGCTCCCACCACGGTCTTCTCGTATAACGGTGGATGGACGTTGACTTCCGTCCAGTCCTTGGTGGGCGGAGTGGCTTTCAGGTACGGGAAGCTCTGAAGGAGGCGAACGTGGTCTTCAGACAGCGAGACCTGCACCACCTCGGCGCGCCTCTTCTTCAGCTCGCAGATCTCCCGTTCCAGCTCTCTGATGAAAGCTTCGGCCTGCTTCTGTGTTGTTTTCTGCTTCCCTTCTATCGTTTTGATGAGCTCGTTCAGGCCTCTGTCAACAGACTGCTTCAGAGAAGTGAAGACCCGAACACTTTCTGCGACCTCCATGTGGGCATTTTCCTTGATGCGCTTGATTGAGTGTTTAAACACTTGAATCTTCAGTCGTCTCTTCTGGATCATCTTCTGGATTTCAGCCTCTGTCTTCTCCAGCTTGACCTTCTTTTCTTCATATTCTTCTTTCAGGGGAACAAACTCGTGCATCTTGTGGTCTAAAGCCGGGCAGTGCGTGCAGACACACGTCTGGTCGGTCCTACAGAACAGCTCCAGAGGTTTATCGTGCTTCGTACACATCCTGCCTTCCAGGTTCTCCACAGGGTCCATCAGCTGATGTCTCTTCAGGGGTGAAGCTGTCAGATGAGGCTGCAGGTGAGTCTCACAGTAGGAGGCCAGACACACCAGGCAGGACTTCAGGGCCTTCAGTTTGGTTCCAGTGCAGACGTCACAGGGAACTTCTCCTGGTTTGGACTCTTGTTGCTCTGAGCTGCTGCTGCTGGCTTTCTGTTGAGCCGACTGTCTGAACTGAGAAACCATCTCAGAGAACAAAGTGTTGACTTTCAAATCCGGTTTTGTAGTGAACGTCTCATCACACAAAGGACACTGGCACTTGTGAGTAAGTAAGTAAGTACTCCAGTGTTTAGTGATGCAGTTTTTGCAGAAGTTGTGTCCACACGGTGTGCTGACCGGATCAGTGAACACATCCAGACAGATGGAACATTGAAACTGATCTGCAGACAGCAGACAGCTGACAGAAGACATCTCTCCACACTGAGAACAAAAGTCAAAATGTGAAGAAAAAAAAATACTTTGTCATGTCATATTCATTTGCATAAAACGATTTCAATGCATACTAACTGCAATATAAAAAAATGTATTGATTTCGACACGTTCATTTAAATAAACTTTCCATTAGAAGTGTAACTTCCTGTTTGCTTAGAGCTGCAACTTTTGTGTTAACATGAAACAGTGAATATGATCAGCTGTTACTCACCACTATTTGAGTCCGTTGTTGAGAAAGATCTGAACAAGTCAGTTTAATATTTCTTGAGACAGAAACGCAGAGACTTGACTGCAGCTCTGCTGTCGCTCTCACAAACGCTAAGTTTCATTTCAGGAATGTGACGTAGAAGCGCCTCCTCTGCAGCAGCTCTGTTTGGGAGGGTGTGTTTCCTCCTCCAGGGTCAGGCATGTCGCATGACTAGTTACAGACAAGATAGGTTTAACCTTTGTTTTGTCTGTTCTTTTGAGTTTATTGCAGCTGCCTAAACAAAAAAAAGGCTCAATCCCACACAAAAATATCTCTACGAGTCAGCATTAAACTACAGTCCTCTGCAGCTCTGCCACAATCTCACTGTCCACAGTCCAGCTCACTGTTTGTCGTGTAAAGTTCAAGCTAGAAATCTGACTTAGATTTATTGTGGCACACACACTGCTCATTGATTAACCTGCTGACTGTTTTCTCAAATCATTCACTTTGTTTATGGAACATCATCAAAACCAATGAATACAATATTTTACAATGTCCTCCAAGACATCTTCAGATGTTTTGTTTTGTTGTATGTTCATCGACTAAATTGATTATTTGACTAATAATTTCAGCTCTAAAACAGTAATTGTCCAAATGTCCAAACAGAAAGCATTATAAGGCAATATATATATATACATTTCTTCAAGGTATTTTTATTTAATGTTGTAGCCCATTTAAGGTACTTTATACACACTGGGTATTTTATTAATATAGCCGTTAACGTTTTTAATGAGGCTACTTCCTTCTCAATATAGTCTGAATTATGTACTGTACTAAAGCTGGACAAATGTCAAACACAAAAATTTAACTACTGTGAGCAAATACATTTTTTAAATTTAAATTAGACAGTATATACAGGTATATAGCCGATATAAAACACCAACGCCATTTAGAAGTAAACAGTAAGACAATATTTGATCAACAGATATATAAGATTTTAAGTCATTGTAAGTGTTTTGGGAGTCCTTAATTGTAAATGTTTATGTTTATATGTTTTGTTGAATTTGTTGAACTTTTAAAAATATGTTTTATTTTAAATAATATAATTACGAGAGATCCCCACTCCGTACCAGTTGGTAGCAATAATGCACCAATTCGTTGTAGGCGAACCGCCAATAAACCTCAGAGAAGAAGAAAAAAAAGATCGCGAACGAGTGGCTTTTACTTTGAAATCCTTAACCGGAAGTAAGACACTTTTATTTTTGTTTTTTTGCTCGCTAACTTGATGCTAAATAGGGAGGAAAGCTGGTGAACGGAAACTTCTCCAGTTATGTATCGTCTTAAATCGTCGACCCCGGTTCTGTGAGATCAGCTAGGGGTCTAAGAGTCCGCGTGAGGGTCTTCAGACTCCGGGTTGCTCACGTCACCGACCCGCTGTTATTTATGGTGCTCGTTTTACAGTCACTGCGGATGCTAACCGAAGCTAACGTCATCTACGGTCGCTACCAACTCGTCACAAACTGAACTGACACGAGATTCTTGTGCTCGTGTTTTTCTTTTTTATTCATCCCCCCCTCTGTCAACTGGTGTACAACGTGAGTGATGTGGAAAGTAACTTTACAAGCGTTCGTCGTTTTGTTGTTGGCCTGTTTACTCGGGAACTTTGTTCTCGTCGGTTGGTTTCAGCAAAACGACGTAAAACCTCAAACGCAGCAGCGCGAGGAACCGAGCGAAGCCCCGGAAAACCGGGACCCGAGAAAAGCCTCGGACAACCGGGACCAGAGCGAAGCCTCGGACAACCGGGACCAGAGCGAAGCCTCGGACAACCGAGACCAGAGCGAAGCCTCGGACAACCAGGACCAGAGCTGCTTCTGCCATGTAAGTAACATTAACCGTGTGTGTGTGTGTGTGTGTGTGTGTGTGTGTGTGGAACCGAGTATTCACGACACGTCACGTAAACGGCGACCATTCAGGAAATCTTCTCGCATTTTCTACTGTCATCTTAAATTGACGTCACCGCGCGCGAGCGTGGTTGTTTGTTTGTGTGTGTATGCACGCGCGACAGTTGTCTTTTTATATTCATAACGGAAAGAAACGGACACTATTGGCAAATAGTAATAGATTTTTTTTCACGTTGTAAAAGTCGAGCTAATTGAACTTACACATCGATTTACATGAGCTATATGTAAAAAAACAAAAAAAAGAATAAATAAAACTAAACATTTCCTGCGATACTGTCGAGTACTAAATTCCGTTTCTTCATATGAATATTTTCCCAAATTCTCGAAAGAAAACGGTGACGACGTTAATAAAATAAAATAAAAAACAAGTTTAAATATTGAGAATCAAACGTCTTGAAATCAGGCACAGATAAATTACGTTTAGCCAAACGAGCTGTTATTTTCATTACCGAGTAGAACAGCGTGGTGTTCCGCGATTGGCTGTGTCGGAGCTCCCGCCCCTTGCGCTCCCCACGGAAGTTGTAGTCTTTTGCGCGCCACCCAACAGTCGCACCTGACGGCCTCAGCCCCGGAAAAGGACTACAAACTGGTTGGCGCTGGCGGAGAGGGGCGTGGCTAAGTGTTTGACAGCTGGTTGTTTGGAGGCGCGGCTCCCAGACTGCCTGGGGGACTGGAGGTCTGAAATGACAGCTCAGCCCACAGACAGAGCTGCTGCTGCCGCTGCTGCTGCTGGGACATCTGGTCACCAGGTTCACTGAGAGGAAGTTTTAACTGAAGTTAAAACACAGAAAACAGAAGTAGAGAAGCAGAAGGATGTTGAGGGGGATTTGCCTCTTCCTGCCTTTCGTGGTGCTCGGTGGACAGCTGTACTCAGAGGTTTGGTTCATGTGGTGTGTTTCTGTACTTTACTGAGGCTTTCCAGGTATTTCTGACTGTCTGAGGGCAGTATGTGACACAGTTCTGACTCAGCAATACCAGAAAAAAAGGTTTGAATAATTCATATTACAACTATTTAAATACTGATCAAATCAATATTTGTTTTAGATATTTTCGCCAGCTCCATATCTTAATATATCACACTGTCTGATCATTTGGCTTAGTTTTTTTTTAATGAAAAAAATAAATCTTATTTCAGAAAAAAAAGGGAAGTGCTTTAGGCGACAGGTCTATAATCTTTCTCTACGTATTTCCTTGTTGTCTGAATAGATGGACCCTATATATCTAAGTTGGCACTAACTGTTCATGAAATAGGAACTTCTTTTAAAAGAAAAGCTCAATTTAAACCCAACACAAGAATATATATTTTTTTCAATTGTCAGTGTAAGACTTCCAAAATTGTTGAATGACCAATTTAAAAAAATGTCTGCATGTTTCCATTCAATTTATCAGCAATAAGTTTACACACGACTCATGATGTAATGCTGACATGGTCTTTGGTCTTTTTACACAGCACGTCTGTTTCTGTAAGAAAAACCAAAACCAAAAGAGACACATCGAATAACAAACCTTTGAATGGATTTTGACTTAATATTCGTAATACATGAAGCACTGTGTTAATTCATGTACTTTAGAGCTGAAACAATTAGTCAGTTAATGTGTGTGTGTGTGTGTGTGTGTGTGTGTGTCTGGAGAAATCAGAAGTTATGTAAAAAAGAAAATCTTCTCATGTTTAGCTGTTTTTTCTTTTTGCAAAAGCCAAAATTCTTAAATTCAAATTTTTCTTAAGTGAACTTTAGCCGGGCATCTTTAAAGGTAAATGGCAGTAAATGTCTTTGTTTTGGACTGATGTTGATGAAATAAAACAAACTTATTTTTAAATTGTGTGACATTTTTATAGACCAAACAATTCCTCTGGTCCTCAAAAAAATAACCATTGGTTTTGTCCTAATTTACTTGATCGCAGTGAAGAAGCACTGTTTTTTTAATTTTTTTAATCCACTTAAACCAGGTGTGTGTAGTGGATTAGGACTACAGGCAGCGGCAGGTAGAACAGAGGTAATTTTAAACCAATCCAAAGCCCCTCCTCGCCACACCCGGGTGGCGCTAACGCCCCCACGCCCTCTTAACGCAATCCTCTGTTTACACTCTGGTCGTTTCCTCGGGTCAAACACATTTGTGTCGGTTTAAAATGTCAGGCATCTGAAGTTGCACCGTCCGCTGTCGATCGGACGGAGGTATGAATTTTGTATGCGTGGGTTCAGGTGACGGCCGCGGTGGATGTTTTATGTATGGGAGGGCAGGGCGCCAGCGGGTTTGTCTGCCCGCCGGCCTCCGGCTGTTTAAAAGAGGGAGAAGTGGGACCTCGGCGGTGAAGCAGGTGGAGTCAATTGTCTGATCGACCCGTGGAAGTAAAAGCAATGATGATATTAATACAGCTTTATTTATTTATCACAGTCCATCGCTTTGTGAAATAAAATCAATGAAACATTTATAATACAATAAAAAAAAACATGTGGGCGAATGGCAGATGCAGCGAACATGTAAAGTGTGTGTGTGTGTGTGTGTGTGTGTGTGTGTGTGTGTATTCAAAATAAAGCACCAGCCGTTAATTTGTTCTGTTTTTTTTATATATATAGGTTGTCGTTTTTTGTTTTCAAAGTAAAGCACCAGGCGTTAATTTGGCCTTTTTTTTTTTATATATGTTGTCGTTTTTTAATTAAACTTTTTTTAATAATAAATAGAGCTAATTTATCTTACTACTATTGCAGTATTTGGCCCTGCTTCTGTATTTATCTGAGCTCTCATCTGACATGTGCAGTTTAAATGAACTTCCTGTCAGTGAAGGCCACACCAGCAGTTCTATTAGGAAATTGATCCTCATGAGTTAGACAGAAAAATACGAGCGATGTGGACGACATGCTCCGGGGAATATTACAGTTGTGACCTGGCTGAGCATCTAAATGTAGTTTGGGTTATTGTCCAGTTCTTGTTGGAGAGAAGTTTCATCACGTTGGATTTTAAACTTGGCAGTGAGTAAAAAACAACCTTGTTCTCCTCTCGCTCCGCTTCAGCTGACGGGAGACCTGGACGACTGCTTCTGTGACGTCGAGAGCATCGACGTCTTCAACAACTTCAAGATTTACCCTCGAATCAAGAAGCTGACGGCGAAAGACTACTTCAGATACTACAGGGTAAGACCTGCTCAGTCACGCGGGGATATTGCCCCCCACATTCAAAATATCAAAAAACACACACAAATGTGTGAAGTCTGACGTACTTCCCAGCACTTTATGTGATGAAAAGAGAAGAAAATCAGATTTTTAGCACCACATATTATGGCAATTATCAAGGAGCTTGGGCTCACAATGAACGACTCATTTACATTTTACTCACCTTTGTCATATTTGCTATCTATGAGTAGAAGTGTTTGCTATGAACTGCAGTAAGCTTTTCGTAGAAAAATAACATCTGGATCTGTAGAAGATTTGTAAATTCATCGTATTTCATCGTCAAAGTGGCTTCTAAAACACGTGCTTGTTATATAGCCGACCTCTCAGAGTCGTGTGTTACTTTGTGAGAGTGACGGCAGGCGTCAACGAGGAGAGGCCATACCCTGAAATTCAGGTTCATGCTGTTCTTTTAACAAAAAAAAATGCTTTGTTGTGCTCTGTGTGCGTGCGTGTGTAAAAACCTATGTAAAGAAAATACATTCTAGTCACGTTTAGCTGATATTGTTAAAGAACAGGAAGACTAAAGTGTGAAATACTTTGAGTTGCAGCAGTAGTTCATGAACCAACACTGTCAGAGAAAGACGTTGTACTTTAACTTGCAGTGTTTAAACGAGTATTTCAGCCGCTGGTCAGTTTACTACAGATATAATACTTCTGGACTGATTTTAAAAATGCTGCTTTTACATTTACAAAGTGGAAGAAGTCTCAAAACTTTGTGTCAAACCAGTCGGAAAATAAAAAAACAGCAGTTTATTGAGAGAAAAGACAGCTTCTCTGAACACTTTTTTAGTTTTTAGTAGAGCACTTTGCCAATTTAAGCATAAAACGAGCTTTAAAAGTGTATCTCCAGTAGAGATCCAGTAACTTACAGATTTAGTTTTCGATCTGAAGCTCGTGGTCTCTGCAGGACTCTGACAGCCTCAGCTGTCTGAACCGGCTGCCGATTATTCTATAACACACAAAAAAAGAACAAAAGACTTTCAAACGTGAGCTGCCGGCGTTTCATCTCCAGGTGCGTGTGAAGCGTCCAAACACCTGCGCGCTCAACAGGCTTCAGCCGGGTCGTCGTTTCTCGACTTGTTCTCCGCCACTCGCCGTTGATTTGCTGCAGCGGAGGACGTTTAAAGCTCCTGATTTCATCATTAAATAATCGTTATTAGAGTTAAAAAACGGTTGTTTTTACAGGTTGTTTTTACAGGATTACAGAAGCGTTGCTCAGAAGTAAATAAAGATTTTTAAAAAGTAATATGAATAAACAGTAGAACCGTAATAAAACAAAATCAAAAACTAACAGTAAGATGAATATTATATATACAGATGGAATAAAAATGTGTATAAAAGTATTTAAATGTACTTAATATAACTTCTTTTCTCCAGGTGAACCTCAGGCGACCGTGTCCCTTCTGGCCCGACGACGGACATTGTGCCATCAAAGACTGCCATGTGGAGCCCTGTCCAGAGGTCAGAGGTCACACACACACACACACACACACACACACACACACACACACACACACACACACACACACACACACACACACACACACACACACGCCTTATATTAAAAGTAATAACACAGTACGTCATATTTTCATAGCACTTCTCTGGATACGACTCTTATGAAAAGCAACGTGTGGCTTTAACGTCCGTCTGCTGAGTAAATGACTGCAGTCGTGTTTTTTTACGCAACAAAAGTTTATTAAAAGAGTTCTCTTCAAACGAGAAGCCCCGCATGAAGAAAATGAATGAAGATGATGAGCGTCGATGACGGTTACAGGATGATTTAGGATTCATGTGTTCAGCTGTTAAACAGGTTTGTTTGTTTGTTTGTTTGTCTTTGTTGTGTTTCACAGAGTAAGGTCCCGGTGGGCATCAAGTCTGGGAACTACAACAAGGTGAGAACGTATAAGATGAATGGTACTGAATACTGATTACAGTCCAGGCATTACATAATACCCACAATCCCTTGTGTTTGGGGCCCTTTTTTTTGCGTATTTCCAGGCAATTATTTAATACCGCCGTAGTTTAAATGAGACGATAATCAATGTAAATATACATCCTATTACACAATTCAACGGATTATCATGACGTTTTAGTGCAGATACCAACCACATCTTGTTTTTACTTCTGCTAAATTCACTGAATGGATGAATCAGCAGTTATTAAACAATGTGTAAACTGTGTCATGAGTCGCAATAAATCATGAATTATCTTTTTGATCGTGGAGGTTTTCCTCTCACAGCAGGAAACAAACCAAGACTCTGTGTCTCTCAATACTGTCCTGACTTCCTGTCTGTGTGCCTGCGCTCTCAGCCCATTGGTTCCTACTGAAGACATAAATATATACATATATTTATTGCTTTATTAAAAAAATAAAGGTTGAGTGACTTCCTAAAAACGCTGCTCTACCTGTCCATCTCTGGGAAAACAAACTCCTAACTTGTTTAATGGAGTTTAGGACCAGCTGTGTTTTGTTTAAGCACTTTCTGTCTCATTAGCTGATTCAGTAAACACACAAAACACACACTCTCTCTCTCCAGTCTCTCTCTCTCGCACTCCACTTATCTGCTCCGGTAGTTTCCACGTCGACGCCGGCGTGTTTGCCAGCTCTCTGGCTCGCCGCCCGATGTTTGTCCAGCGATGACCCCGAGGTGTTCGGACATCTGCACACGTCTCAGTCGGCCCGTCAGCTGGGAAACCGCCACGAGCCGGTGGGACGGAAACACATGGTAGCGGGAGGAAGCGTGTGCAGCGGGTCACCAAGCCCGACCAACCCACCTGCACCGCCTCAGTCACCTGAGAAAAAGCTATATTTTGCGTATTAAACAATCGACTTGTGTACCTTTTTTACTGACCGACGCTTCAGTCAGCTTTGATTCACAGTGTTTACTTTTCAAAGGAGTTTAAATAAATAAGTCAATTGGCAAGTAGAAACCTGTCCAACTCCTCCTGCGGCATGCTCCACCTCTCCACAAGTTTTCCTATTTCTGACTCTTGACAACGCAGCGATGTCCACAGACTCTGATCATTCTGTGTTTTTGCTTTTGCACTGACAAGACATAGTTTACACTTTGGAGAAAGTGGGACATTTTTCTCTGTTGTCTGACTAGAAATCTAGAAAACAAATTGCAGCTGAAGCGATAATAAACATATAACGTGCACGCGTTGAGAAGAGCTTCTTTATGAGCCTATTATTAATATCAGGAAACTAAATATGGAGCAAAATACACAGGAAAAAAACAAGTAGCATCGGAAATGAGGATATTCTAGAGCTCTCTGTAAATATCTAAACTTTCTGATGATAATTATTGTCGTTATTAGCAGGAGATAATGTTCCTCTAACTCTCTCTCTCTCTCTCTCTCTCTCTCTCTCTCTCTCTCTCCAGTACTCCCATGAAGCCAACGGGATCTCGGACGTGACGGAGTGCGAGCAGGTCAAAGAGCTGGGCGCCATCAACAGCACCCTGAGGTGACGCCACAGACCTCCTCCCGTCTGCTTTTCTTTTTTAATCTCCTCTCTCCTCTCCACTCCGTCAGCTGCAGCGGCTCGCTCGCTCGCTCTCTCGCTCACTCACTCGCTCGCTCGCTCGCTCGCTCGACGGGCGACAGCAGCTTCAGCAGCTGATAGTGACCGGGTCAAACCTTCTGCAGCCGCTGCCGGTTCTGACCTTCACAGGCTGCTGAAACAACAAAGATAACGCAGCGCTCTTCAGCCCCCCGAAAAAAAACTGCTTCACTCAAACGTCTAAAAAAAAAACAGCTCACGGCGATCAAACCAGGAAGAAGGAACCGACTTTTTTTAGCCGAGTCTCATCAGGACTCGTCGGTCGCTGTGGATCCCGGAAGTTTCTTTAAACCTTTAAACGGATTCTCTGGATATAAATCTGGAATCCAGTTTATTATTACTTTTATTGCACAGTGATGTGATTAGAAAACAAGTGAAGACGCACACGTGGACACATAAACAACCAAAGGATGTCACGCCAACGAAAAAAACAACAAAGCAAAATGGAAATCCTCTCATTTCTTTGTGATTTATCATATTTAAGATAAGATAAGATAAGATACTCCTTTATTAGTCCCTCTGTGGGGAAATTGCGGTATTACAGCAGCCCTCATTCACAAGTAATATAAATAAACAGTAATAAAAACACAATTTACAATTAAACGGTAACACACAAAAATATGAAATATACAAATGGAATAAAATAAATAGTATCATCAGTGTGTGTGAATGTTTTCTATGTACAAACCATTATTATTATTATCATTATATCTGGTTATTTCCTGCTGCTTTGCCAGCGTCTCCTCGGCGTTCAATAAAGTTTTAACTGCTTCTCGTTTCAGCAACCAGACGAAACGGGCGTTCGCCGACTGGGCGAGACACGACGACGCTCAGGACTACTTCTGTGAGCTGGATGGTGAGGACTCGCTCTGCTCGACAGCACGACGCACCAACAGCAAAGCAACACTTTTTCCTCCTCGTACACTGAAATATAAAAATCTAAAATCGGAGTCAAGATGCCTGATGACCTCGTGGCCTCTCCGCTGGCGTCGCCCTTCAGGAAAAACAACTTCACCTTCGAGCTGAAATTACCAGGATGACACAAGTTTACACACCCCGACAAGCCTTCGGTCCATTTACAGTCTAATGTGCGTGTGTTTGTGTGTGTGTGTGTGTGTGTTAGATGAAACCTCTCCAGATTTCGAGTATGTGGATCTGCTGCTGAACCCGGAGAGATTCACTGGATACAAAGGTCCTTCAGCCTGGAGAGTCTGGAACAGCATCTACGAGGAAAACTGCTTCAAGTGAGACACACACGCACTCACACTCACACTCACACACACACACACACACACACACACACACACACACACACACACACACACACACACACACACACACACACACACACACACAGGAGATGCACCGATTGCATGTTTTTTCTTTCTTAAGTTTTGTAACGGTCAGAATACTTTCGACCCGGGTCTCTGCGGTCCTCCACATGTTCCTGCCGTCTATAATTAGTTTGAACCTTTTGTATCGTTGATTGCTTTGGACGTCTACATGTAGCCGTGCTGCTTCTCCGCTCGAGCGCCGTGTTTAATTAACACAATGATTGGTGTTGTTGTCTTTTTGTGAGTCCCGGCTGCAAAACACAAATTTCCCTCAAAAGGACAATAAAGACTTAAAATCCTGTGAAATTGTAAATGTTGGTTCAAAGTGTTGGACGTTGTGTTTTTTTTTGTCGACAGGCCGAGATCAGTGTACCGACCTCTGAACCCTCTGGCTCCGAGCAGAGGTGAGTCATGAATAATGAAGAACTGTTTCTGTTTCTACAAACTAAAAGTGGTTTAAAAAGATGAAATCTATTGTGTTGTTATACTTTATCATCAGACTGTAGTAGACGTCTGGTCAAATTCATAATTGTGTTCCTTATTTAATTTTAATTAAACAATATTTCATTCAAATTTTTTTTTTTTTGCTTTACACAATATTTCACATTTCAGAACTTCTTCCTTTGTGAAATAAAACATGTTGAAAGTCAAAGAAAGTTTTTTTTAATTTTTTTTTTAATTTCCTCTATTTAGTTTTTTTAGTGAGGGTGAAATGTCTTATCGTCAATTTTTTTAAATCACTGATTTTGTCATTCTTTCATTAAATCAACTTTCGTTCCTGAATATAACTCAACAATACTTCCTCCCTTTGCAACAAGAGCGCAGGAAATGTTGTTTTATCAAAAGCTAAACGTCAACAAATATGGATTTAAACTGAATATTTCCCCCCAACAATTTTTTAGTAACTTTTTGGACTTTTAAAACCCTTTTGTTGTTATCGCAAATGTCGTAATCAATCCCATGGAGTCAGTACTGCGATCTAATTCTACAGTAACACTAATTCTTAAGATTCAAGATTATTTTAATGTTACGTGCACAAATATAACAAACTTACTTGTAGAATAAGAAGCTTATTTTCCTGTCTTCATACAAACCAATTTACAAAAAAAGACACAAAATATAGTAAAGGTATTACACAAAAATGTGATGACAGTATTGCACAAACGGTGTATAAAGTGTATATAAGTACACTACACTGTTCAGTAAACAGTGCAGTGTACAGTCGTGACATGAAGTCACAGCAGCCGCTCACCTCTCGTCTAATATTATTTTATTAACTCGCAACGGCGCAGAAATACCGACACGACGGATAGATATGCAAAACAAAGCGAGGAAGCTGCACGACATTCAGATGTCGATTTGAATGTTTCTGAATGAGGCTTTTGAGGCTCCCAACGGTTTAGAAAGTCTACTTGCAAACCTTTCTGTACTCTGAATGTTCAAGATTAGTTTT
This sequence comes from Clinocottus analis, assembly GCF_023055335.1. Classification (NCBI taxonomy): domain Eukaryota; kingdom Metazoa; phylum Chordata; class Actinopteri; order Perciformes; family Cottidae; genus Clinocottus; species Clinocottus analis. The sequence continues at coordinate 89,667 of NW_027175954.1, read as the reverse complement.
ATTCCTGATTGCCAGAAGCAGCTGCAGACGTTTTCTGTCGAATCCCAAACTAGAAGCTGCAGCTGAGACCTGACACTCTGTTCTCTTCATTTATTCATTGCATCTTTTAGTGTGTGCGTGTGCGTGTGCGTGTGTGCGTGTGTGTGTGTGTGTGTGTGTTTTAATAGAACAGATCTAACGGAGCTTTGTTCTCTCTCTCTCTTTGTCTTCTCTGTGTTCAGGAGACGAGGATGGTGAGTCGAGCGTCGCTCTCTTCGACATGAATGTATTTTTAGTTGTGGTGTGAAAAATAAAATGTTTTTTTTTTATGTCTCGTTGCAGGAGAGAGTTTCTACAAGTGGCTGGAGGGTGAGTACCTGCATGCTCTGTTTTAAAATAAATCTTTTTCTCCTCAAAGGAAACATTCGTTGACATTTCCGTCACCAAGTTCACAAACGACTTCATACTTCCTTCTTTTTTTTCTCGCTTCCTGGTCGCTCTTGACCTAGAAAAAAAAGAAGGGAAAGTTGCTTTTTTGTGATTTTTAAGAGTGAGACAAGTGAGGCATTTTTATGTTTTTATTTCCTGGATTTCATTCGTCTCCGCGCGTGCAGATGAGAGATATCGGCCACGCTTCCTGTCGTCTTCCCCTTCAAGCCGACGGCAGCAGCTTCTCTCGTCTCCTCTGTTTTCTGCAAAGCGGCCGGCTGTCACTCCAAAAAAAATTCCACTTCACCTCCACTGTCATGACGCTTTGTCTTCTTAAAATATGGACGGAAATGACCTTTCTGCATGACGGGGAATTTAAGAAAAACATTTTTTTATGTTCATGTGGGTGAACTAAACCTTTTTAAATGGAGCTTCCAAGGAAGTGCAGTCCTTTCTGCATTCTTTAGTTAAATAGTTAGATCCTAAAACATGTCCTCTTCACTGCTTCCTCTCCGTCTTCAGGTTTGTGCTTGGAGAAGAGAGTCTTCTACCGACTCATCTCCGGCCTCCACAGCAGCATCAACATCCACCTGTGTGCCGAGTACCTGCTGGACGGTGAGGCCATCCGAGCCCACGGCTTTCGTTTATTTTTCTCTTATCTGACTTCACAAACAGCAGATCGATACCTCACTGTGAGAGAGAGAGGAAAAATCAACTCTTTTCTACTAAATCTTTTTTTCATTGAACACGATGACCTCGCTTCTAGGCGACTTTAACTTTGTCCAAAGGGCTAAATAACAATCTGGTAACCTTAAAAAAACAAAACAAATAATAATCCCTCCCTCTAGTGTCGTCTAAGTGTTACTACTGTTTGATTCACAAGAGCAAAATTATTTAGTGTATGTGTCGTCTGGAGGGGAAAAAAAGCACAAAACGATGATTGACGACATTAAGGCTTTTTTTTTATGTCCAAGGCAAATCTTTCTTCAAATTGAACAATATGTGAACTGTTTAAAGTATACTATAAATTTAAATAATTACAAAAACCCCTTGACTTCAAACTATAGCTTCAAACTTTCACACTTTTCGACATTTTCTCCATTAAAAGGTTGATCTACAAACAGTAGGATATCGTTAGCTGCTGCCAGGGCAGAGTCATCAGAGAAGTGTAGTTTTCGGAGTCCAACCTTACTCGTGCCCTCCATTTTATTTGGAAAAAAAGATGGCGACGCTGCACAGGACTCACTGCATTTTGTTCGTAGCGATCGTACCGACTTAACACTAGTGGCGGTTCTTAATCTATAGCCTTTTACTTTGAAATGATGAGTTGAAACCCCCCAAAAAACTTGTCTCTTCCCTGCTTTAAATAACCAATCGACCAAATAATTCACGCAGAAACAAAAGGTGTTCCTGCGTGCTGAGATGAAGACCATCTTGTATCCAGTCGCGCACGTTTTACACTCGTGTCTCTTTGGGCTCAAGCGCATGTAGCGCGTCGCTAACGGCTATCCATCGTTTGACCCCCCTCAGAGGGTTGGGGCCGGTCGGTCTGGGGTCCGAACCCTCAGGAGTTCCGGCAGCGCTTCGACACGGCGGAGACGAAGGGCGAGGGCACGCGGCGGCTGAAGAACCTCTACTTCCTGTACCTGATCGAGCTGCGGGCGCTCTACAAGGTGGCGCCCTACTTCGAACGGGCGTTCGTCAACCTGTACACGGGAAACCTGAAGGAGGACGGCGCCACCAAGGACCTGCTGCTGCAGGTCTTCAACGAGATCAGGTGGGAGGGGCTCGTTTGTTGGAAATAACGAGGATATCTTGTAATAGCAGATGAACAAGTCTTTAAAGCTGTGTTTGCTACTTTTACTGAAGTAAAAGATTTAGATTCTTCTTCTTCATTTGTAAGTAAAGTAGTCACAACGAGACCAATCCTTTTTGTGTCTTCCAGATCTTTCCCAATGCACTTTGACGAGAAGGCCATGTTCGCCGGACAGAAAATCGAAGCCAAAATATTAAAGGTGAATCCCGTCATCCGGCGCGTGCGACATCGTTTGTCTTTGTGGTCTAACTGTTTGTCTCCTCCTCTTCTCTTCTGATCCTTCAGGAGGAATTCCGCCTCCATTTCAAAAACATCTCCAGGATCATGGACTGCGTCGGCTGCAGTAAATGCCGTCTGTGGGGAAAACTCCAGGTGAGCTTTCCGCGAATCAAATGTGTTTTTGGTCGCCAACATCAATCCGATACGAATCTCAGTCACAAAGACAGATGTGAACCAAACGGCAAGCACAGGTCTTTCCTTTTTCCACCTGTCGGCCGATGTCATTCGCACACAGCGTGACCGCAAGTCATCGTGAAATTGTCCTTTTTTTTCTCTCTCACGGTCTTCCTTTTCCCCCGGGCGTTGTCGTCGCGTGCAGACTCAGGGTCTCGGCACGGCTCTGAAGATCCTCTTCTCCGAGAAGGAGATCCAGAAACTTCCCGAACACAGCCCCTCCAAAGGCTTCCAGCTGACCCGCCAGGAGATCGTGGCCTTAATGAACGGCTTCAGCAGGTACGTAAAGCTGGAAAGAGTCCTGATGGATCACAGGCACTTGAAGGGGATCGTCTGGATGTGTCGTCCCCCAGTTTGGAGAAACTGACGTCCACAGCAGAACATTTCTTTGCTCCGATCGGTTTCTCCAAACTCGAGCCGTCGACTGTCAATGAAACACTTCAAACGATCTCTTACTCCTCTGACTCTGTAAGGTAAAGCTGGCGCCCTCTACTGGCCAGCCAGCGTATCATTACTTTCCTCTCACCCCGCACTCTCCTCTCTCCCTCTCTCTCTCCCTCTCCCTCAGGTTGTCCACCAGTATCCATCAGCTCCACAGTTTCCGCCTGCTGCTGAAGGACAAGAGGTAACAGAAGGCGACGCCTCTTGTGGCCAGTAGGCGGCGCCACCCCCCAGAGAACTGCAATAGTCTAATCCTCACCCAAAAGACGGTCTTCTTCATGGACCGCAGGATCAGCCGTAAACCCAACGATCCCCCCCCCTCCCCTCTGTACTTCCTCCTCCGGTAGATTATGAATGTTAACTCCTCCTCTTGCCTACGTCGGGAAAGTCTCCGGCTTCACTCGGCGTCTTTTTCTCTCTGCTGTGAAACTCGTCAGCCGGTGTACAAACCCCCTTTTTTTTGTTTATTTATGTATTTTCTTTTGAGAGGTCGACCTTGAATGAAACGCTCGGGCGTCTGGAAGGAAGTGATGTCACAGACATAACGGCGACCGGCCGGAAAAAACCCGGACGCAGAGCTGACGGCGTCCAGAAGGGAAGCGCCCGCGTGTGGTTTTTGAAGCGGTCGTGGGTGAACATTTTTTTAAAATTGCGTTGCCGGTTGTTTCTCTCGCTCGCCGCCCCGCCCACCCCACCTGCTGACATCACATCCTGTTATAGCTCACGGCTCATACATGAGGACGTTGTTGTCCCGAGAAAAGGTCCGGGATGCTGCTGCCTGTCCGTTTTATTTTTCATTTCATTATTTTCCTTTTCTTCTCTTTTCTCTCAACGCATCCTGTTGTTTTTAGAAACGTTTGTTGCTCAAAGCCGGAGACGTCTGGACCAACCTGCTCGCTCACATCTCAGGCCTAGAGAGAGAAAGAGAGTGTGTGTGTGTGTGTGTGTGTGTGTGTGTGTGTGTGTGTGTGTGTGTGTGTGTGTGTGTGTGTGTGTGTGTGTGTGTGTGTGTGTGTGTGTGTGTGTGTGTGTGTGTGTGTGTGTGTGTGTGTGTGTGTGTGTGTGTGTGTGTGTGTGTGTGTGTGTGAGTGAGTGAGAGTGTGTGTGTCCCTGTCTCCCTATGTGTGTGTCTCTGTGTGTGTGCGTGTGTTCCTGTCTCCTTGTGTGTGTGTGTGTGTGTGTGTGTGTGTGTGTGTGCGCGCGCGTCCCTGTATGTTTTTGTGTGTGTGTTTGCACGATTGTGGATTCTGTTCAGCGTCCAACCTGAAACTAACTTCGACTCAATGTGGACGGTGTGATCATCAAACTATCTTCGGCTTGGTATCTGAGTCTGTAAATCTCACTCCACGTGACTTGTTGCCGTTTATTGAAGATAAATTATGAGGTTATTTACCGCGTAGTGAACTTAACTCTCCTCATCGGTGTCGTTATGAAATTATAGTTTAAACAAGCTCATTAAATCTGTGGCCTGAGGTTACATCGTGTAGCACCGCTGCTTGTTTCCCTGAAGCTAAATAAGCCTATATGAATGAATGAATGAATATATATATATATATATATATATATATATATATATATATATATATAATGTTTTATCTGTATTTAATTTTTCTCGTGCTAGTAGAAGAGTTCTTTAATTCTGACGAGGCCGGCTGCCTTCTCTATAAAACCTTTTTTTACATAAATAAATCTTTTGATTTTCCAAATCCTCTGACAAAGACGTGCGTACATGAACTGAAACCACCCGGTGTGTCACGTGACCCCTGAGAGACCGTAAATACATCCAAGATGGCCGACCAGTCGCGTGTTTAATGAGGGTCTCATAGAAAGGGAAGAGGCGTAGAGATAAAACACAGCGTGGGAAGTTGGAACTCTTTGGTGTGTGTATGTGTGTGTGTGTGTGTGTGTGTGTGTGTGTGTGTGTGTGTGTGTGTGTGTGTGTGTGTGTCAACAGTTGCAGCTATAAGATGATGGACTATGACTTGATTCCATAGTTAACCTTTGATACAGTAGCAGCTTTTTGCGATAACTGACTAATAATTCTGTTTTTGGGGTGAAAGTGTCATGTTTGCGTCGTCGTGTGTTTTGCTAAAGTGCCGCCAAGTTTTCTCCACTTTTATTTTACGTTTTTGGCTTCAGCCGCGTCGACCTTCAGTCTCCACAGATTCATTTAAATATGAAAAGTATAGGAGTCATTTTACGTTCTCCTGAGATGACTTATCGCTTCGGTATCTTACTTAACATTTCCTCACAAGGGAAACTGAGTTTATTTTTTAATTTTTTTTAATGGAGCTCGCCGGTGGAGGCGCCACAACGTCACAATGTTGCTGAAGCCTTTAGGACTTCTATGTCCAGTGCTGGCGTCTACGAGGCATCGACGTGGCATCTACGGTGCGTCTTAGGGGCGTCTACGTTGCGTCTCTGAGGCGTCTACGTTGCGTCTACGTGGCGTCTCTGAGGCGTCTACAAGGCGTCTCTGTGGCGTCTCTGAGGCGTCTACAAGGCGTCTCTGTGGCGTCTCCGAGACGGTTCCTTTGCGATCAGCACCACAAGAAACAGTCTCTGGTTTTATGATATGTTTATGACTCAAACCAACAGTGTTTTTGTGTGTGTGTGTGTGTGTGTGTGTGTGTGTGTGTGTGTGTGTCACCTTGCTTTCTCACTTCCTGTCTGCGGCTCCGGGCTCATTGGCTCCTACTGGAGGCGTAAATCTTAAAAAACACAAATTATACAATTTTATTTGCGCTTAATCAGCTGCTCGCTGTAGTTTCATCGCTGTAGGAGGAAATCAAGCATTTGTTGGGGACTATTTTCAGCGGCGGATTAATCCACATCGAGTCTAGTGAGGCGGTGTGTGTTGATGCATCAGGCTTTTGTACACACACACGGTACTTGTTAGTAGACCCCCTTCATTGATACTTTAAATATTGTCATTGGGATTTGTTGACAACGAGACAAAATGTGAGAATATCACCAGAGTTTCACTTTGAGGATCAATAAGCGACGTGAAAACAAGCAGAGCCCGTCTGTGGGTTCATTCCTTCATGGCTGCCGGCTGAACAGTTAGTTTTTGCGGCGCAGTAAGAAGTATGAAGCGGACCAAAGAGTTTTAAGTTGCCTAAATCTTTTGTATATATCTGTTTTTGTTTGTGATGCCCAGCGAGTGTTGTTGTTGTTTTCCTTTTTTTTGTTTGTTTGGCAGCCTTGATGCGACGTTGAGAGATGTCGCAGCTTTTTGTTTCAGTGTAAATGAGTCCGGCTGATGTGTCTCTTGTAATTTAATAGTTTCAAACCTGAAAAAGGAATAAGAAAATATATGATTGAAATAGAAGAAATATATATATAAAGAGTAATATTTAAATTCCATCATTCTGAGCCTTATCCCATACATCATGGACCTCTTTTCTTTTGTCACAGTCGAGTAAATGCAAAATAAATGTAGTTATTATAATTACATCTCATAGGGATTCAGTTGCTTATTCAAATGTAAATAACTTTTATTTTGTTTGCTTCTCTAAGTTATGATTAGTAAATTGAGTCTATTTTCTTTTTCTTTGAATGTGAGAGAGAGAGAGAGAGAGAGAGAGAGAGAGAGAGAGAGAGAGAGAGAGAGAGAGAGAGAGAGAGAGAGAGAGAGAGAGAGAGAGAGAGAGAGAGAGAGAGAGAGAGAGAGAGAGAGAGAGAGAGAGAGAGAGAGAGAGAGAGAGAGAGAGAGAGAGAGAGAGAGAGAGAGAGAGAGAGAGAGAGAGAGAGAGAGAGAGAGAGAGAGAGAGAGAGACGTGTGCATGTCCTCGGCCTTAAAATGGAGTCGCAATTTTTTGGGGGGAAAACGAGAAGAAAAAAAAGAAGAAAAGTCCAACCTGCTTCCGATCTTCACGCTCTTTATGTTTAAATTCCACTTTTTGTTTTCATCCGTAAAGTTTGTAAGAAGCAAAACAGGTTAAAGTTTTTCTTTTTTTTTTTTGCTTTCAGATCTCTATGAATATATATATATATATATATATATATATATATATATATATATATATATATATATATATATATTAGTAATAGTTGGTTGCACCATGTTGATGTGTGTACGTGTTGAGTATATTTATTTGACAAGGAGAATAAATATTTCTTGACTTCACTGAACTCTGTTTGGAGTTTTATTTATTTGTTTATTTCGTCATAAATACTCGCAATCCAACATAATCCAACATAATTTTCCTCGTTTATTCTCGTGCGAGGCTCCGTGACGCGGCTTGCACCGACGGCGTGCACGTTGGGAGCGTGCACAAAGGCAGTGATGAAGAGGATGAAGAGGACGACCGCATGCTAGTAAACACAAATACAAACGATGCAGGAAAAGGTTTTTCAAATCATTTTCGCAAATGTTTTATGAGGAATATTTTCTTATTTGTCCAGTTTTGAGTCAATATGTCAATAACTCCTCTGAAAGTGCTTTTCTTTTTTGACTGACGGCTTCAGATTGTTGTCGGAAAACATTTTGAAAAAGACTTTCAAGAAGGAAAAAAACAACTTTTCGTTGACTTTTACTTGATTGTTTATTCTCTCTCAAGTCCAGTTGCGTAATATGACTGTATATCTGTATTCTCCATCAAATTCAAAGACCCTCATCTAGATGTTCTGCCATGATATTGTAGTAGGTTGGAAATACTACAGGTTAGTTATATTAAAACAAATACCCCCCTCCCCAATTTCTTGTAAATAATTAAACCATTGTCGCGTTCTTAATTTATAATTCAATACATGTATCGCGTCAGTAGATGGCGCTGTGGTGCTGCTGTGGATCTGTGAGGGAGGACGTAACGACAAGCGCAGCTCATGCGCAGCGCAGAATAAATTCAGCTCTGAGCCTGAGCAGTATGAATAAATTGGTACTCTGTTCGTTTACAGGTATGGCAAAACTCGGTTTTATGTCTTTAGTTTGGGTTACTATCCAAGGAGTAAATGTTCTATAATGTTTTAATATGATTTGGAGATGTGTGTAAAAGGTGTTCTGCTTCAGTTTGTAGCTAACGGTTTGGATAAACGTCCTAACGCTACCTAGCTAACATTAGCTCCGTCCGTGACCTCCAGTGTTACACAACAGTTTGTAAGAGGAAAATGTGTTTTAAATGAGTGTTAGCCAGAATGTGTTTGTGTATTAAATGTAAAGGTTTTGATCTTTCATTGAGTGCAGAATAAATCCAGCTCTGAGCCTGAGCAGTATGAATAAGTTGGTCCTCTCTCTGTTCGTTTAACGTTACAGTTACAATTACCGGTTACACAGTGCTACCTAGCCTAGCCACAGTGCTACCTAGCCTGTGTAACCGTTGCTGCTGGTCCAGATTTCCCATAGTTCTGGTGCCGGTAACAATATTGTAAATATGTTTGAGAAGAGACTTGTCCTCCAGCGACACTCTCCATGATGTCAGACCCTTTTTTAAATAAACCAATCAGAGCTTTTCGTGGTTAGAAACGTCATCAATGGACCAATTCCAGAAATGTTCGTCCCAACTCGTCCACTAGTCCGTTAGCTAGAAAACATGGAGAACTTTAATAATGAAATTGACGCACGTTTGTTGTAATAACAATTTTAATTAGGTTTTCTTTCCCCGTGTCGTCACGTCACAAACGCACAAACCACAAACACGGAAAAAGCTCAACAACAACACACTCGGTGAGACTGTACAAATAACTTACAAAACCTGCGTCTGTTACAAATATAGACTTCTTCTTCTTCTGAATATCGTGACAGAAATGTGAAAATAATCAGAAGATTAACGCAACAAATCAATAAAAATCAACTTCAGATTTAAATGACAGTTTTGAAACGTTTCATTACTAGTTTTTAAAAAGATGTTTATGTGGAAACATCACAACTTGTTGAAAGCTGAAATGTGTCAAAACTGAAACAATTTCACAGTTAACAAATGTTTTATATTTATTTAATAATAAAAAAAGTCAAATGAAAACCACCTTTTTTTTTAACTAAGTTGCGAAAACGCGGATCTTTTGAGGTAAACATCAAAACAACACGGAGGTGTTCGGCTGTCTCTGGCTATTGATATTTACATGATTATGTTGAATGAACACACACTGTGTGTGTCTGTGTGTGTGTGTTACGATGCATTTACTTTTACTTTACAGTTAAGAACCTAAAAAATGGACTCGAGGAGTTTTTTAAGGATAATTCAGGGAATGTAACGTTCGTCTCTCCGCCTCCTCGTTTGATAGGATTCGAAACAACAAGAGTTCACTTCTTTAAAAACTAAAGTCACATAATCTCTGATTTCTTCTTTTATAAAATGCCTCAAATAACTGTGACGCCTAACAATCACGTTAACATCTGGAGTTTGTTCAAGAAATTAAGAATCGTAGCGGATTTATTCGTCTCCCTGTAATCCTCCTTGAAAAACTCCCCAAATAGTCCAGAAACATTCTCTAGAAACATTCATCACAACATCGTCTACGTCTATGAAACCTGGGTTTCCTCTGAAGTCGAGCTCCTGCACAAAGTCAAACGAGTCTGGATCATGTGATCGAACATCCCATGAGTCATTGGACGTATACCATATGAGCTGCTGATGGTGCAGAAGTATCGAGACAAAATGGTGTGTATTCATGTTCTTCAGAGGATGAACCTAAAGACTTTGATGATCTTTTAACACCAGCAGGTCAAAAGTATCATTCATCCAATTAAAGATTCCTCCGTCTATTTGAAGTATCGGCTCAAAATGGTGTACATTCATGTTCCCCAGAGGATGAACCTAAAGACTGTAATCTTTCGACACCAGCAGGTCAAAGTTTTCATTCATCCAATTAAAGATATGTCTATCTGATGTGTTGGCTCACAATGGTGTATATTCATGTTCCCCAGAGGATAAATATATAGACTGAAGACCCTTCGACACCAGCGGTCAAGTTTTCATTCATCCAATTAAAGATTCCTACGTATATCTGATGTGTTTGCTCAAAATAGTGTGCATTCATGGTCCCATCAGGATAAATAAAGACTTTGATGATCCTCTAAGCTGCTGATGTCGCAGAAGTCTTGAGGATAAACCTAAATACTTTGATGATCCTTCGACATCAGCAGGTCAAAGTTTTCATTCATCCAATTAAAGATACGGCTATCTGATGTGTTGGCTCAAAATTGTGCGTATTCATGTTCCCCAGAGGATAAACCTAAAGACTGAAGACCCTTAGACACCGGCGGGTCAAAGTTTTCATTCATTCAATCCTCTGACCTGCTGATAGCGCAAGTTTAACCCCGCTGAACATTCTGCTTTTTCCCTCCTTAAAAAAAATAAAGTCTCTACAAACTTCTACACCAGCGAGGAGAAGAAACACAATAACTGATCGGTGTCAAAGTGCAGAGTGACGCTGTACAGTGAAGAGGGGGGTTGTGGGTAAGGGTGGAGGTGACGCTGTACAGTGGAAGAGGGGGGTTATGGGTAAGGGTGGAGCTCCCCGGCGGCGGCGGCGGCGGTGAGGCGCTGCTCGTCGCTGTTGGTGTGCACCGTGAAGCTGCTGTGGCGGCTGCTCCAGTCGTAGCAGTCAGAGGACAGACTGCAGAGAGACGACAGACGGCCAGTGAGCGGGTTTATGAAGGCATTATTATTATTATCATTATTATCATTGTAATCGTTATCATTATTATTATTACTGTCATCATTATTATTATCATTATTATAATCGTTATTATTAATGTTATTTGAATGTGTGTTGCCTGACACCAACCTATAATATATAGATAATTATACATATACTGTATATGTATGTGTGTGTGTGTGTATATATATATATATATATATATATATATATATATATATATATATACACACACACATGTATACAGTGTATATATATTTATATATATATGCATATATATACAGTATATATATATATATATATATATATATATATATTATATATATATGTTCTATTATATATTGTTTGAAAGTAAGTTCATATACAATATTGAATTACTTGTACTTTGCTTGAGTATTTCAAATAAAAAATAATAATACCTTGTAATTTATAAGAACACAGTATTTATACACTGTGATATTACTACTTTTATACATCTTCTCCCACTGGTGGTTTTCTTATATTTTAAGAAACTATGAAATTACTTCCAGTTTGTGAGAGATTATATTTAAAAGTCATACACGTGGAATTAATTACACAAACCCAAATGTATTTTACAAAATAAAAGACAAATACCACAAACATGATTGTTAGTTAATAGTGAATGTAAATACAATTAAAATAATGATTATAGACGTTTTATCTACGTTTCTTCAGAAATACCAAATGCAAAAGGCTCACAGTGACGTCAGTGATGGTGTTCGTACCTCGCTGATGCATTCTGGGGAGGAATGCTCCACGCAAGGTCGTCGTCACTGTCGTAGCGACGAGGGTTGTCAAAGAAATACCCTCTGGAGGAGAGGACGTGGTTCGGTATCCCAGCAGTGCTCTGTGGAGACAAAGCCTCGTGGTGAACACACACACACACACACACACACACACACACACACACACACACACGCACATAGAGGACGGAAAAAAGATCTAATAGACGTGAGTGACCCGATGTCAGATAACTCGTTGTGCACAAGGACAATACGAGCAAATTCACTGAGGAAAATGTGATCAATGAAGTAACCAGAAGGTCATTTTATTGGAAAAGACGGTGAATGTGTTCATCACTATACGTATTCTGCAGGAATGAGTCCTAAAAAATTAGTTCACAATCACATTTTTTTGCACTTCCTGTTCCCTCGTCTCAAAGTCGACGGGTTAATAAACGTGTTTTAGTTGCTGAAATGAGCTCTGTTGTTAACACAAGTGGAGGATATTTTATGAAATGTGTCGATGAGTTTTGAATCTTTAACGTCACATGTTGCTAACAAGCGGCTAACCGAAGCTATGTAACGTAGCGTGGACTGGCGCTTACCGCAGCAGTGACGTTGCTCGTTGACGAGCTAACGTTAGCTTCTTACTTTCGACAGATTGCTCTCGCGCTTCAGAAATCAAAGTGGTGTTCATTTGCTGAAGAAAATGTCCAAGTATCACAAACATTTTATTTGCAACAGAACATATTTTCTGCAATAAAAATCCAACTGTCTTTTTGTGACAATTTGTTGCTAGCAAGCGGCTAACCGAGGCTCTTTGTGACGCCAGCGTTTGGGATTAGCCGACAACATAATGTCCTTGCAGTTCTCTATTGTAAAACTATGAAAATCTAATTCAAACGTTGACTTGATGATAAGCACTAACAAAATCCATATCCAATATTTGCAGGAACATTCTTCCTCCCAAGAGTTAGCTACGACTTAAGTAAACAACGACCAGCGGTGCAAGCGTTGCAGAGGTCGTACAGGTCGGAGGTCACCTGACCCCGCCGGTAGGACTGACCCTTTCCTGAGGCGGCCGGCGGACCCTGAAGAAGAAGACGACCAGCGAGGTGGGCAGCAGCTCCCAGACGAACAGAATCACCCCGAACACGATGTAACCAGCGTCTCCCAGCGACGACCGCAGGTCCGCCTGGAGACACACCGAAGGGACATGGTGTCAAGTACAGGAGTGGGAATTTGAGGTATTTGTACTTCATTCGACTAGTCAAGCTTTTTGATACTTTTATTCTACTAATACCTATACATTCCTACATCTTAGAGGTGGATATTGTACTTTTTATTCCCCTACATTTGTGATAAACTTGAAGGATGAAGTGTTTCCTCTACGTGTTCATAAGCTCCTCCCACTTCTTCGGATGAATAAACTCTTTAAAAAGCCTCTTGCAGTAAAGGATCTGAACTGCTACTCAAAGGTCGGTCGGCAAACAAGCTCGTTTTAACGCCCTCACCTGGTCCGAGACGTTGTACCAGTCGTAGTCGAAGGAGTTGATGGTCTCGATGTTGGTGAGGGCGAGCACCACCAGGTTGTAACAGGCCCGCGATGCGTACAGCAGCACCACCATGACGCCAATCAGAGTCACCTGACACACCGACGTCCCCTGCACACACACACACACAGGTATAATTACATTCTTTATTTTTAGGCTGTGTGATGTGATAAAGGATATCAAGGATGCTCTCAAATGGATCCCTGTGTCAATGGCGTCGATAAAGACCATGAGATGAGGTTGAAAGCTCACGTCAGTGGACCTTTACCTTCGACTCCAGGTAGATGTTGGCCAGCGACATCTTGGCGACCTTGTAGAGGCAGACGGACAGCGAGACGGCGCAGAGGACGAACAGGCTGTCGTTGATGGTGACCCTCACCAGGACGATGGTCTTCACGTCGGCGGCGGTCATTTTGACCAGCAGGGCGCAGACCAGGTTCACCACCAGGAAGAGGAGACTGACGCCCAAGAAGACCAGGTACAGAGGAAGCCTGGTGGGGTGGAGGAGGAGGAGGGGGGGGGGCTGGGTTTTAAAGATGGAGGCGGAGCTAAAGCGTGCTCTGTGGGTTATAGAGTGGGTTGAAGATGGTTACCTGTACTTGAGCAGTGCAGGTGCGTACTTGGACTTGGCCTTGAAGTAAACCTGTAGGTGGGGGAGGCAAATAAAAGAATGATTAGACACTTTTCACCCTTCATGGTTCGTTCGGTGATGGCACTTTAAGTTTGAGGGACAATCGGGTGGGACTAACGGTGAGGACACACCCTTCCAAGATGGCTACCACGCCACGTCCGTGAAAAGTAGAAGTAGTTAAATGTTAAGTCGGCTTACAGACGGAAACAACTCCCAAATGGACATGTTTTTTTTTACGACTTAATGGGATGTAATCCGGTCGAAAACGTTGACTGAATTAAGACAATTATGGTCTCAATTAATGTAGATTATTTTTATCAACCAGCAGGATGTTCACAGGATAGTCCCACAAATTAACCTCAACATATCCGACCCCCTCCTTTCCAAACGTATCAGAGAACAATGGTCGCCTTTTGTGGGAGCCGGAGTCTGGTTTGTCCGTTCTGGGCCACCGTACGCTGTAAAACGCCCAAAAAAATTTAAATTAAGGTAAAAGATCTAAGTTCAAATAAAGGACGAAAACCACAACTTAACGCAAATGTTCATTAAAGGTTTTGTAGTTATTTTACAGATTTTTCCCTGTATTATTATGATCAAACACCTTCAATAAAGGACTTACGTGAATTTATATGTAATTTTAGAAAGCACTAAAAATAGTAATAGTAATTTCTCTATAAATAATTTGTTATTATTAGCATGATACTTAAATTAACAGTTGGGTTGTTAATGTACAGATAATGTCTGTAATTTTGTTTATATTTGAATTTTTTAAAATAATTTTCCATAAAATTAGGATTTTCTTTTACAGTGTAGAAACATGGCGGACCTGTGAAGAGACCTCGCTCCTTATGTAGCTATGAAGAGCTAAATCTATGCTAACGCAACGGGTGTTAGTCTCAGGAGATTAAACACTAATATAGACATTGTTCTGAATATTATGTTATATTTCTGCTAATAAAATTCATTCAAAGTCATTTTTCATGTCAAAAGTAAACAAATTATTTTCTTGGTTCCAGCTTTATGTGTAAAAATTTGCCGCTTTCCCCTTTTTGTATACTGCTAATAATGCTAATGTATTAGTAATAATGCTGAGGTTTGGACTGTCACTGAACAGCATTTCTCACTATTTTCACGATTTTTAGAAACCAAACCAGCAGATTCATCAATAATATAAATAATCATGAGTTAACAGTTCAGCGAAATCCTGCTTTTACATTAATGTATGAGTAATAACAATATATTATATATTATGTTATGTAGTATAACAGTTACAGGGGACATTTTAATACTCTAAGTCCATTTTCCTGACTGAACTTTTACTTAAGTACCTTTAGTGGTTTATTAGTAATTCTGATAAGATCTGAGTACTTCCTCAGAGACAACAGTCTGCAGCTCGTTCCATCGATTGTTCCTCTCTGAACGGCGTCGCCCTCGTTAAGGAAACGAGACACCGTCGTGTTCGGTTGGAAGAAGAAGAACCTGCGTCATCTCCGCTCTCAGGACGGAGGCTTGTTAAGCCGCCGCGAAAGAGGCTCGTTTCCATTCATGTCTTCGTTTTTCGGGTCTATTTCTGAATCCGCCAGCTGCTGCGGATGAAAGGATGAGGAAGGGGAGGCGGCTGCTCGCAGCTCCTCTCGTCCACGAGTGGAAGTGACCTTGAGCCGAACACGGGCCTCCACGTGCGTCTCCGGATGTGTGTATGCGCGGGGAAAAGAGCGGGAAGATCGTGCAAAATCGTGCTAAATGAAGGTAATCGCTGAAGGCAAGTCAGTTTGTCCAGACAATCTTCACGTGGCTCAAAGTCCATCACCAACGAACCCTCGAGTCAATCGCGAGCATCTGCACGCTCAGAAATGCATTAATTTCATGTGTCGGTCAACTGGAAACCAGCTTCTCGCAGCGAGACCGCCAGTGGAGACCGCCAGCGGAGACTGCCGGCGGAGACCCAAACACAGACGTTTGTGAAGCAGGAAGAAGTTCTCACTGTATATGTGTTCATTTCCTGTTTCACAAACTCCATGAAAACTTCTGTTATATCTCCCAGACCCGTCTCCAGAAACAGTAACGTTCAAGCGAAAATCTCTTCTACGTTAAAACCCTTCACGACTGCATTCATCTCGTCACATTTTTTGTTAGTTTTTCTTGTCTTTTCTGTTTCTGTGTCGCCGCTGAGCTGCCTCCATTCTGAATCCCACCTACCAAACTCTGACTGATTGGTGTAGAAGCAGCTGTCGAAAAAAGCTCAAATCAAAGGTTTGGAGCCTCGGCTGGTGCCGGTATTATGCGTCATTCTTGAGACATTTCAAGTGTCAGCCTGATGGATTTGGCATCTTTGGATACTTTAAGTTTTGGACGAGGATAAAGTACAGTAAAGTAGTCAAAGTACTTAACATACGGTGTTCATTTTGGGTCTTTTCATACGTGACAACGTGTGGAAAAACCTTACCATAGGCCCATGTTAATTCTTTCTCTTTACTTAATTAATTCCCTCGATACTCGCTGCCTGCACCTTCAAGCCTCCATGAGATAATTTATATAAATGGAGGACGTACGCGGGCGAGGAACGCATCCGTCGTCGAGCGGATCGATAACGCCCGGTCACGTAAAAAAAAGGAGCCTTTCGCCGATCCTCGATTGACTCGAGGAGCGAACGGAGGGGGTCAAAGGGTCGTTCGTCTGCTTGCTCACTGGTGGGTGTGGTCAGAGGTGTGGGTGTGGCCTGTTGCACCTGTAACCCCACCCAGCCGTGATGTCACGCTGCACTGGCACACCCCACCCCCACCCCTGCAGGTGCACCTCTACATCCCTGCAGCGAGGAGAGACGTTGAAGGATTGTCCTTTTTGAATAAAATGATCAACTTTGTGCTTCCATCCCTGCCGGCGCTGGTACCGGCAGCAAGTAAACCCCGCCTTCCCCCCCTCCCCCTGCCTCCCTCCCTCTCACCTGTGCACAGTAGAGGTTCATGAGGCTGAGCGTGAAGAACTGCAGGCAGACGGGGAAGCAGTAGAGCAGCCAGAAGGCGAACGGCCCGAGCGCGTTGGCGGTCACGCAGTCCCTGAAGTAGAAGGAGAAGAGGAGGGCGCGCAGGGCGGCCCACAGCAGACACAGGAACAGGAAGGCCGTCTGGTAGCTGAAGCGCTTGTGCCGGTACCGCAGCACCAGCCAGAGCTGGGCGTAGACGAAGGCGAAGAGCAGCGAGTAGAAGATGGTGTAGGCGATGGTCAGACCCAGCTTCACGTACGGGGGGATGGCCGGCGTGATGGTGGGAGGGGGGAGGAGGTGGGTGCCGTTGCCGGCATGCTGCTGCTGCTGCTGCTCCTGCGCCGGGTTCCCCTCCATCGCCTCCCCATTCATCCCCCCACGCTGTTCCTCCACCAGGAGTGGGAGGGAGAGAGAGAGAGGGCGAAGCACGCTAGAGACGGAGCGGCAGCCTCTGATCTCTGGAGAGGGGAAGAAGAAGAAGCGCGTCTACGGCTCGTTAGACGGATCCTTCGCATCCATCGACTCTCCTCCAGACCCGCCGTCTGATTCACGGAGAAGAGGAGGAGGAGAAAGAGGAGGAGGTGGAGGAGGAGGAGGAGGAGGGACACCGCCCCTCTTTTTGCCGGTGCCTGGTGCGCAGCCATTGGTGGCTGCCGGTCACGTGATCACACCATCCACACTCCCCGACGGGGGATTGGCTGAGCTGGAGGAGGGATGCTGCAGAGAGGAGAGGAAGGTGGAGAGACGGATCTGGAAGGAGGGAGAGGTAAACTGTGACACACACACACACATACACACACACACACACTGTGTCACAGCAGCGTCATACAGCCGGCTTCCACTGACACGGCCAATATCAGACAGATACTGGTGGATATAGATGAGTGAGTTTTGCGGGAGGAATAAACTCTGCTATAATTTATTACTCTGATCGCAACATTACAATTAACTATATGCATTTACAAAAAATTGTTAAATTAATAAGAAAATGCTGAAGGAACCTTGTCAAAAATGCAAAATATTTCCTTTCAAAAATGCTGAAATGCTGCTCAGCCCCATGAATTGCAGAAGTTAATCAGCATGTTATTTGATTAAACACTTTCATCTTGTGCTGTGTCATAAACTGTGTAATTTATTCATAAATAAATAGTTTTCTAGCATCTAAAACAAGATTTAAATCAACCTGTTCTGAGGTAATTGATGTTTAGCATCATTTCCATGTCAGCGTATGAATGAATGGACTGTATCACCTCTGATATCAGTCCAACCCAAATATAGACTCCTCCTCCTCCTCTTCCTCCTCCTCTTCCTCCTCTTCTCTGCAGTTCTCCTCTGCTCTTACATAACAGGTTGTTAGATAATAGAGAATGCTCTGCTTGTGTCGACGCGCTGACGACAAACACACACGCTTTTTTTTCTCACGTGGATCTGAACTCAAATCATTTGGATGAAAAAGACGTTGAAGATCACATCTTAACTGAACAAACATGTCAACGATGTTATACAATACTCTCTCTCTCTCTCTCTCTCTCTCTCTCTCTCTCTCTCTCTCTCTCTCTCTTTATATATATATATATATATATATTAACATGTGCTGTGTACTGTATTAACATGTATATATGTGTATATATATGTGTATATATATATGTGTGTATATATATATATATATATATATATATATATATATATATATATATATATATATATATATATATATATATATATATATATATATATATTTATGTATATTTATTCTTGAAACATTTAATTAAATCAGGGGTGTCCAATCTCTCTCTCTCTCTCTCTCTCTCTCTCTCTCTCTCTCTCTCTCTCTCTCTCTCTCTCTTCTCTCTCTCTCTTTATAAGTGATAATACTACTGTTATACTTTCATTACAGAACATATTTTTACATTAATATTTTGGTATTTTACTCAAGTAAATAAATTCTTCTGCCTTTACCGATATGATCAAATGTCAAAATAACAATAAATGTTTTTTTAAATAAAATGACTAAACTTGAAAATCAAACATTAAAATGTTCAGTGGAGATTAATCAACTGATTCTTGTATGTTTCACCTCGTTGGATTGAATAATCACAAGTGATATGTATATAATTATGATAACTCATGTAACACAGTAACAACACAAAATCTCCCAGTGATTTTTTTGTGCTGTGCTTCCAGAAGGAAACGCATCCTGACGCAGCATAAATATTAAAAAGGCGAAGGGAGGTTTCAGGGAACTTTTCGGCAGCTGCTGAACTCACTGAACTCATCTTCAGCCCGACTCCTCACACAGGAAAGTATTCCTGCTCTTTAGAGAATAAACACACAAAAACATTATATTTAAACCATATTATAATGTTTATGGATTAATATCACATCTGTATTAATGTGTATGTTGCATTGTACTGCTGTATATGTATTTAACTCATGTATATACTATAGTTTATTCTACTTTAATGCATCATATTCTATAAGATCTTCATGTTGTAGCGTCTCTGTGAGAACCTTGTACTCTGTAAATAAAAACCTGTTTTCAGCTTTGTGACGATGCTTTTTTTAACTGATCCGAGAGGCTTTTTCAAGAGTTTATTCTTTTATCTTCAACATCAACACATCTAGAGACACAAGGATTTACCTGGACAGGAAGGAAAAACTGTAACTAAAGCTGTGAGACAAATGTAATGGAGTAAAAAGTACAATAACAATGTAAGCCGTAGTGGAGGAAAAGTATGAAGTGGCCTGAAATGGAAATACTAAAAATATGTACAAGTGCCTCAAATGTGTTCTTTAGTCGTAGTAGAGTAAGGTTCTAACACAGTAAGGTGTAAAATAAATGAAGGGAAAACTAAACGATGATTTGACGTGAAGAACAAGAATAGACGGATGAAAATGGAGAGAATAAACAAAGAAAACAAAGGGAGGAAAGAGGTGCAATTATACTTCTTGTCAACAAGATGGCGACAATTTGCTGAATTAAAGCGCTGAGCTCTGAGTAAAGAGTGAGAGTATTTCTACACTGTCACATTTCTATTTTAACAACTAAATTAAAACCCTAAGAACCACTTAAACATGACGTTAAACCAAACGCCTCAGTTTGAGGAACCATTCGAGCTTTTAATTGTGTATTTAGCGCTTTTATTTTTGATAAAACAGGTAACAGGACCGGAAGTCACGTGGTTGTTGGGTACTTTTAGTTGCGTGAGAATATTTCTACATCGTCAAATTGCGATTTTAACAACTAAATTGAATTTTTTTTAAAAAACCTAGCAAATAGCTACTTAAACACGACGCCTCAGTTTGAAGAAGCTTTCGAACTTTTATTTTTGTATTTGCCGCTTTTATTTAAAAAAAAAAAAAAAACAGGTAACCGGAAGTCACGTGGTTGTTAGGTAAACGCCACGCCCCCTCCTCTATTCGTTCAACCCTCCCGCCTCTCCTCTACTCCCCTCAGTTCGCCGCTGTGTGCCGCCGTTTCGGCTATTCGTATCCCCGGCTTCTTTTTCTTCTTTTTAAAAATATTATTATTATTTTCACCGCCTGTGTCCGTGGAGCCGCGATGGAGAAGAAGACGTGCGCCCGGTACCGGAGCTGGTTCTGGGTCTGGTCCTGTTTGCTGAGCCTGTGCGCGTCGACCCGGGCTCTGGAGCTCGAGGACCTGTTCGAGTTCGGAGAAGAAGCCGGAGACCAGCAGCTGCAGCCCGGCTCCGACTCCACCGCCGAGCTGCCCCTCAACGGCTCTCTGTTCTTCTTCGGCGACACCTTCGACAGAGTTCACGTGAGTCAGACGCCGTCCAGTGGGAAATAAAACCGGATTTCATCCTGAAGTTCATTCATCAAAGTTGAACAAAGTGCTCCAGAATCAGTTTAAAAGAGCAGATATAGAGTAAAAAACATGGTGTCGGTTCAACGGTTGATTTTTTTTTTTTTTTTTTTTAACGGTCATCAACTCTCACTCCCAGTATAATAAATAACCAATACGTTTCACAATTAATTAAGACAAAAAGTAAATCAGCATTTAGGAGAGAAAACATGACCAAATTCAACTTAAAATGACTGAAATTCAAAGTTATGTGTAAAATATTCCTGCAATTAATCATTCATACACTATAAAAAAATAAACAACAAATAAATGTCTTGAAATTTTACTTTCTTTGCCAAAAATACTAAGCCTGACACTGATCTAATGAACAGCTTATAAAATTAATTATTGGCACAAAAAAACAAAGCTATAGAAACAAATGAATTTTAAGGGGATTTTGTCCATAGATATTCCTGTTCAGTCAACTCCTTTCCACTTCTTGCACTTCAGTTTACACTTCAAATCCTTTCAAGTCTCATATTTTCATGTTTAAAAACCAATAAAACATTCTTCATGTATTCTAACTCACAACTTCCACTGCTTTAATGCCGACACTTCCACTGATATCATCTTTAGTTTTACACTCTTAAATTGATGTCTTCCAAGACCTCCGCTTCCACTCCTTTCAGTGTTTCAAATGCTTCAACTGAAACTTTCCCACAATGATTGGACGGTTGATTGATTAGTTTGATAACAGAGTTGTCGCCTCACTTAAGTCTTTCAGTCTGTTTGTTTGTTTGTTTGTTGACACCTGATAAGCTTTTCTGTTGGCTTTTAATCCCCCCATTTTAAAACGTTTTTTCAAAATAAGAGTCCCCTCTGTCTCTTTCTCTCCGTCTGCCTGTCTTAGGTTATCTGGCTCTTGAGTGTCTGATTTGTTGAGATTGTTTGAGGTGAGACGTTGAAGTGTTGGTGGTGTGAGCGGACAGGTGGAGTGTGTGCCTGTGTGTGTGTGTGTGTGTGTGTGTGTGTGTGTGTGTTTAGTTCTCTTAGAGAGAGGGAGGTGTTGGAGTCACAGAGGCTGGAATGCGAGTCAATTAAAAGCCAACACAGATAAGCCTTTCATCAAGCCGAGATACACACACACACACACACACACACACACACACACACACACACACACACACACACACACACACGCTCTGCATTCCTCAGGTCATGTGACAGTTAATCCAGATTGGAGCGTCTACACTTGGTGTTTCAAACGTGTTGAACTGTCATTAAAAATATATATTTACTTTCAAATCAAGTCGTTTTTATTGTGTTCAGTAAAAGAAGTTTAGAGTCAAGTGTAAACTTTTCCCCCAACAAAGCTGCATGGTTTACCAAACGGGCAACGTGGGCAACTACCCAGGGGGCCCCGAAGGGCCCCTCCCAAAAGATCCAGCTTCATTTTGAGTTGGTCTTGGTACTTTGAATGCAAATGTCATCGTGGAATTTGTAGACGGTCCCTCCGTCAAAATCTAGTTCAAGACATTTATTTTGTTTGTTTTTTATTGTTTTGCATCTTCCTAAATTGTGTTTACTCACATTGCACGCAGACAACTTGCGACCACGTGGTTGTATCTCCCTGCATGTCGGTTGGTTTCTGGGTCTCTGGCCGGTGACTCGGCAGTGACAAGGCTCCTGCAGGGTTACTGGGGCTCTGCTCGGCTTTATGGGGCTCTAAAGGGAGTTGCAGCTCATTGTTTTGTGTGTAAAACCGCTTCACTCGCCACGCTCGTGTTTATTTTCACAATAAAAGTGGTGGGAAACGATAGCTGATGAACAAAGTGAAGCGTTTAGCTGCTTTAATTCCTTTCAGGAGCTGGTGGAGACCAAAAGCGTAGCTAAAAGATACAGAATTGTCCACGTTCATCAGCTGGACAAAAAACACAATCACTCCTAATGAACATAACGATGCTCTGTAAGCACAGAAAACAAACTAAATCACATAAAAATGTTAAAGATATTGTAATTGAGCTTCTTCTTAGTCTCACTCTAAAGTCTGATTCAAATTCCTGAAAGTGAAGAATTGAGAAACAACTGAAGATGTGAAGAAATACACAGAAGAAAATAAGTTTATTAAGGAGAGTTAAACTAATTAGATGTAGAAACTAAATGATCAAAATCATTTTGCAGGAGCAGCTGAACCTTGTCGACACACTGATATACAAACACACACGCACACACACAGTGTGTGCGTGTGTGTTTTCTTTGTGTGTTTCGGCCAATGCACCATTTGTTTATCGTCCTCTCACTAAAACAACCAGACCACACAGATTTATTATTATTTAGCATTTTCTAAAATTGCCAAATTACAAACAGAAAACTTGGGGTCGTGGTGACATCTAGTTAAATGTTAGAGTACTGGCTGGATCACCGCGTCTCTGTGAAGCTCTTTAAAGTGTAATCCAGCCACGTTTTGAATTTTTTTGTTGTAAAATAGAATCCTCTAGGCCAGTGGTTCTCAAACTGTGGGGCCCGACCCTCTAGTGGGGCGCGAAGGTATTACAGGTGGGGCGCAGTGGAAGACTATTTTTCCTTTCACTACATTTTTGACTAATTCGCAAAGAATTTAAATAATTTTGCACGAGCAGCTGAACCTCGTCGACACACTGATGTACATCCACCCTCCCACACACACACACACACACACACACACACACACACACGGAGAGTGTTTTCTTTCCTGTGTTTCTGTCACTGTACCATTTGTTTTGCATCCTCCTGTTAAAACAACCAGACCACACAGATCACCCAGCGTCTCCACAGGAAGTCCATCGCGATGGTCGTCTCCACGTTTCTCGTTATTTCAGACGCTGCAGGCGGGATTAAAAAAAAAAGTTTTAATCTGAGAGCAGACGCGTAATCACGTTTGTTGTCGGGTAAAACAGCGAGACAGTGTTTTAACGTACAGAACAGGAAGTGCTGTCAGGCGTCCTGTTGGTTCTACCCCACAAGCTGCATCGTCGCTTTTTTTCTTCATTAAACAAAATAATCCAATGTGATTCTCTAAAAAAAACAAAAAAAAACAGCAGCTGTACAGGAGCTTTCTCTAAATAAAGTTTAGTCTGAAACTGACAACATTATGAATCAAGTCATTGAGTCATCTGATCAAACATCCGATCGTCTGTTCAGACAGTTTTAGGCAGTTTTTTAAAAAAGATACAAAAGGAAAATAAACATTTGATAGCACAGAGGATGAACCTCTTTTATTTTGAAATTCCATCAAATATCTACTAGCGCCATCCTAAATACAGAATTACCTCCCCCCCCTCCCAAACAACACATGCATGGGGGCTCTAAGTGCATTAAAAAAAGACCTTGTGGGTGTTTTGCAGATCTTTGTGGTGATGTTCTACATTTTTCTTGTCAACAAATGCAACAGGAAGTATTAAACATTGTTTATTTTAGTCCGAACGTGCACATTTTTCAATGACGATAAGAAAAAATTTACTAATATCAGTCTGATTTTTTTGACGTTCAAGTGAAGGAAACTACTTTTATTCTTGATTGTCTTCATGTTCTTTTCGGGTGAAGATAGTTTTCGCTATGTTTGCTCAAAGTACGTCTTTTATTCAACATTTATACCTGCAGTACACCTTTTGAGCCACACGGGGAAGCCTTAACGTTTGCATTGTGCTCATGATTGTAGCTACTTTATGAAGATGAAAAGCTCGAGTATATTAAAATGAGAGGAAATGAAAAGAAAAGATGGCCTGTTATTTAGCACGAGTACATGTTATCAATAACTTATGCTTACAACAGATCTGTGTTGACCCTCTCAGGAAAGGCTGATTTGCCTTTTCAAGATAAAATAAGGTGACGTGAAAGTTGCAGTAAAGAATGTTAATTTCTGCACAAATTAGTTCTTAAAACCCACAGATTCATTTTGAAAACGTTTGCTCTGGGACACACTAACAGGAGCTACGGCGGCGCCTCTCCATCGACATTTTAATTTGCTCAGATTGCTCACAGGAGTTTGTAATAGTGGAGATTTTCAAAGTAAAACGTCTCTGGATTTTCCCGCAGCGTGAAGCTGTTCTTGGCCGCTGTGCGTCTGCATTCCATGAAGCACCCGCCGCCTCTTTCAAGTGCCTCTAACCCCCACCACCAAATGAGTGACATCCTGTTGGTTCCCAGTAATTATCAGCACTCTATACATTGATGCGCCTCAAGCTTTCTCATAGTCTCAAACTGCACTTGAAAAAAAAACGCGTCTCGGTTGATTGTAAAATAAATCTCTGTGGCTCTGCTCCAGCTACTGCTGCTGCCACTGAAGTTTTTTAAAGTCCTCAACAGGAAGCGGAGTGTCCTCCGTGGGGTTGGCAGCACATCTGGAACGTATAGACGAGAGACATCTGTCCTCCAAAACCAGATGGTAGAGCTCAGTGTGTTTCCACCCCGGCCGCTGTTCTCACACTGATAACGATGATCTCAGGGGTCGGACATGTGTGATGTCAGCGACGTGCTGGCAAGTTTCCATCTCGCTGCTGCGGGTCCTCAGACACTGGTTGTATTATTATTATTACATGTGCAAACTGGTCGTATTATTATTATTATTATTATTATTACATGTGCAACCTGGACTTATTATTATGTGCAAACTGGTCATTAGCTGCTGGAAATATGCAGCGGAGAAGTCCAATTTGTGGACTTTACTCGCTTTAAAAAAAAAAGTATTGTAATGTTATTTTTCCTTATTGTACTGTCTAAAACAACGAGACCTTTTTCAAAATAAACTTCCGTCTTTACAGGAAACAAAGTAGTTAAGTTGAGGCAACAAAACTCCTAGTTTTAGAAAAAGATCATACAAATACTTAGGTTTAAAAAATGAAACCACTTGGTTAGGTTTAGGAAAAGATTGTTTGGGTCAGAACTTACTGAAGTACGTAAGTTACGTGACAAAGAAATCAGCGTTGACTTCTCATTTTTTAGCTATTCATTATTTCAACGTTACGCAAAAAAGAAATCTGAAAACGGCGGGAAAAACTAGAGCCTGTGATGCATTCAAATGTCTTGGTTTGTCCGAAACTTGCCCACATTCAGTTATAAAATACAGAAAAAGCAGCAATCTCCAGAAGCGTTTTTCTACACGGAAGCTACGTTTTTGGAAGTTCTCTGAGTTCGTCGTCCTCGACCTCTGAACCCCGTCAAGGCCTTAACGTGCCCTGTCGTTAGCCGCCGTCTTGTTTTCCCGCTCTGACACAAAAGGCTTCCCGCGACGATGAAGTGTCCGCGGCTCCGCTGGGTCTCTTCTCTAAAGTGGGACGACCTGCTCGGAGACGCCGGCCTCCTCTTTCGCCCGCATGCTGCTGCCGTTAATGCGTCTCCGACGTGGAAGGAAGGAAAGTCTCTGCGGTCAAAAGCTCACATCCCCCCCGCGAAAGAGACGCCGGTTTGCTTAATCCCTGCCGGCTTTACAGAGGCAGCCGAGCAGCACGGCTTTCCTCTCCGGCTCTTGTTTCGTCCCCTCTCGCGACCCGGCGGCATCATCACGAGCTCCCAGATACCTCTTTCATGTCACCGACCTTTGACCCCCCTCGGCTGGCAGGTTTGCTTGTGCAGATTTGCTCTGTTACCTGCATCTCCTTCGGCTCAGGTGCAGGCATTTCGGTTTTAAAGGGTTGGATCGTGTAGTTTAAAATCAGCCGAGTATTTCGGGACTTTACGAAATGTTTGTTTTTCTTCTGTGTACCGCAATACCCATGAGCCTCTGCTGCTGTGCCTGGAGAAGAAGACGCTCACAATCAGGAAGGGAACGGTTTTAAAGCGTTTAATCAGGTGTGATCTTTACCTTCTGCAGAATATGAAGTGTTGAAATGCATCCTGGGAGTTCAGTTTTCTGATTTTTCTTTTTTTCTTTTTCTTTTTTTTTTCAAATAAAGACTTTTTCAATGAATCAGACGTTTTCAAACACAATTCATCTTTTGTTCCTCAACCAGAAGAGATAACATCTTTTTTATGAGAACCTGAAGACTCTTTTAAAATGCTTTGTCAGCAGAAACTTTGACAAATATACAAACCAAATGGCATGTTTTACTGGTTTTCAGTTGCAAATGTTCCCTTTTTTTTAGAACAGAACTCCATTTAATATAATTTGGTTGCAGCAATGTTGTCTTGTTAAGTTTTGTGCAGCAAATAAAAGTAAAAAAATCAGCGCACAAGGTTAAAATCTTGCAGTTTTGGGTGTTTTATCTTTATGCTAACATGTTTCTGCATGTGCAGGGTAATCCCTCCCCTCCAAATAAAGTGCTTCATGATGTTCACAGGGATAAAGAGCTTTTAGCGTGACGCTTATCGTCCAATATCACCATCCTGGTCTGCTGATGGGGCCGAAAGATTTGGGAACATCTTGTGATGTTTAGCATGATGTCGCTTACAGGCGGTGTGGTCCCTTCTACAAAGGGACCACACCGCCTATAAGCAAAACGTATACGTGGTGTTTTCTTTACACAATCTGTGCTGTGAATTTAAAGTCAACTACTTCTGTCCTCGATGATGTCCATGCAGATAGTTTTTGTCCTCATCTCAACGTAAAGAAGTGTCCGTACGGAGCAGCCGTTTCCTCTCTTCCCGTCTGGGCCGACAGCAGAATGTGAGATAAGATGGAGGAGCGTAACGTACACAGTTTATGTCTGGAGCTGTGCTGATGAGACAAACATGAGAACCGGCTCACACCGGATGGAATAC
>NW_027175954.1:17500-57500 GCF_023055335.1 Clinocottus analis | reverse complement strand
TTTGCTGTTGGTCTGCGGGTCCCTGCCGCTCTACTAATTGAGCCTTTTGCCTTCTTCTACAGGGAAACCACAGAGGATGAATGGAAAGGTGAACGGCCGAGTGTTCGTGGGGAACTCGCCGTCCCCCGTGGAGCTCGGCAACAACGACCTGCACTCGTACGTGGTGGCCAACGACGGGCGCGCCTCCGTGGCCATCAGCAACATCCCCGACGAGCTGGGGCCCTCCCTGCTGCCGCTCGCCTCCCTGGGCGAAGTCATTGGCTGGGCCTTCGCCCTGGAGCAGCCCGGCTACCGCAACGGCTTCAGCCTCATCGGTGAGGGAGCTGTTGAGATGTGGTTGGCTTTTTAATAGTTGACCCTGGATCCCGATGTCCCAATTGGCTTGGAGTCCGACCGGGTACCTTTCCCCGTTTTGGACTCGAGACGCTCACGTGTTCTCTCCTCAGGCGGCGTGTTCTCCCGGCAGGCCGAGGTGATCTTTCAGCCCGGCAACGAGCGCTTGAGCATCAAGCAGCACTTCAAAGGAATCGACGAGCACGACCACCTGGTGGTGAACACCGAGCTGGAGGGCCGCGTGCCCGCCGTCCCGACGGGATCCTCCGTCGAGATCAGCCCGTACAAGGAGATCTACCAGTACGACAGAAACCGTAAGGACGAAACAAATACACATAAATTGTTCACACAACTGGAAAAAGTCCCTCGCTAGATGTAAAAGTGTGTTCTTCTTCTTCTTCTTCTTCTTCTTCTTCTTCTTCTTCCGCAACCCCTCAGTGATCACTTCCTCATCCAACCGCGACTACACCGTCACCTCCCCCGACGGCGACGTCCAGACCAGAAGCTACCAGCTGCGACAGACCGTCACCTACCAGAGCTGCCCGCACGGCGAGGCTGCCGGGCCGGCGCCGTCCACCCAGCAGCTCAGCGTGGACCATGTCTTTGTGATGTTCGAGTCCTACAACCATCTGATCCGCTACGCCATGAGCAACAAGATCGGCTCCGTCCACAGTGAGTTATGAAACCTCGAAAAGGTTCAAGTTCATCAGCACCGAGTGGGGGAAAAAAAAACGAAAATCAAGATGTTTGAAGAGTTATAATAACTATAAAGTATCAAAAAGGAACCTGACTGCAATTAGAGGAAATTGTGAGATAACTGGTATCACAATCAATGATATTGAGGATAAAATATGATTATTTGCAGATGATATAGTGCTTTTTCTGACAGACTTGAAACAATCTTTTACTTCTTTATTGAGTTTAATAGAAACATATGGTAGTGTCTCAGGTTTTACGGTTAATATACCTCTAAGTCTACGATCATATTCTTGAAAAAGATGTTTGAAGAGAGTCTCCAACCGGAAGAAAGATTAAATTAAATCAAGGGTTGAGAACCACAACATTAACTTTATGCCTTTTAATAATAATAAATTACATTACGGCGTGTATTCATCAAATAAAAACAGGTCTTCTCACTTGGAACATGATTTGGATTTTAATAAATCTCATAAAATACAACATAAAAATGTAATTTAATGTTAAAACGTGTCATCTGTCAACTTATTTTCTATAAATGTAAGTGCAGTGTCTCTTAGTCAGAGACTGGAGACTCTTAGTCTTGTTTTTAGGAGTTTTTAATATCACACATTTCTCCTTTTCTGTTAATAAAAACATTTGTGACATCCAGGCAAAAATATCCATAAAACACCTGCACAGAAATCGTGCACAAGTCTGACCCTCTGGTCGTGGAAACCTTTCTTAAAGTGTCGTATACGGAGAAAAAAGAAAAAAAAGTAGCTTTCTTCGAAAAAATTTGCATTGAAAATTGTTAAAACCCAGGAAAGGTGATGGTTACAGCACATGTCAGGACTACACACACGTGTGTGTGTTTGTGTGTCGGTCCGGGGTCTCGTGGTCATCTGTTGGGGACAGTCGTGAGTTCAAAGATGTGTGTTATTACCCGGAGGAATGCGCAGAAACACGCCCTCCAGCCGTTTAGTGCCTCTGTGATGTTTGCAGTCGAACATCAGAGGAAAGTAAAACAGTAATCCGAGCCCGGCTGTATTTCCTCAGCTGCGACGAGAGGAGGCTGCGAGAGTGTTGAGGGGGGTGAAGGCCAATGAGAAACCAACCTCCAGTCCACAGGAGAGGGAGGTGGAGTGGGAGGGAGAGCGGGTGAAGGGCATCGAGAGGGTCTCTTTTAGAAAGAGGAGGGGGGGGGGGGTCAGAGTTACACAAGCAAACACAACTCAGCCGGGGTTTGTTGGCAAAAAGTGGAACATCTGCGTCGTGTTTCCTGTGAGGAGGTGAAGGTCTGCAGCTTCAGGAATGAGTTGCATGATGGGAACTCCACTGTGGAGTCTTTGTACTCTCCTCTTTTTTAGATAAGCAATGAACTGTGCAAGTCATCCAATGTCACTGTGGACTGACGGAAGAAGAACAGACATTTGAAGACATTTAAAAGATAGAACTATTTATTTATTGATCAAAAAAAGGTAAACATGAACATGTTCGTTGATATAGGTGTTTTTCAACCTTTTTCTACAATAAAAAAATCCAAAACAATGTAACAAAATGTCACATTGTAGCATTATACAGGATACATGGTAGTTAATTATTGCGCTACCTGCTGGCATGAAAGAGTATTTAATTACCATGCAAGCCACTACATTGCAGGCTCAGATGCTCAACAATGGCATATTTTTTGCGGCAACTAAATACAATTTTTTGGGATAGTGAAATCGGACATTTTCCCTGTGGTTGAAATTCACTTTGATGTTTCCTGCTGTTGATTTGTTTGTATTTTTTAATTATTATTTCCAGGCAGTCTCCCGGAGCAGAACCCGTGTTTCACCGGCCGACACGGCTGCGACATCAACGCGGCGTGCCGACCCGCCGACGGCCTCCGGTTCACCTGCGAGTGTGCGGCGGGTTTCACCGGAGACGGACGCTACTGCCACGGTAACGCAGCCGCTGACCTGCAGTGTTGTTTTCTTTGGCGTTGAGTTTTCTTTTTGATAACGGAAAAAAAGGAAGAAATGCAAAGGTACATTTAAAACTCAAACATTTGTGACATCGTGCTCATGAAACGCCGGCAGTCACGGTCCAACCTGCGCCACCTAGAGGCGACATGAGGCGCCGCGGCAGCAGAGACGCCTCGTCGCCCCCTTCAGGCAACAGCTGGTACTGCAGGTTACTTTCTGATTGGACGGCGGTCATCGACTCAAAGGTTTACATTTCAAACGACGTCTCAGGATGATCAGTTCAAACTGAACGTAGAACCTGTTTAATGTTCTCCGTGGAAGGCATCTGTTCTAAAATACTGAATAACACTTCTACAGCTAGTACTGGTACTGCTAGAACTAGAAATACTACTACTGTTGTTGTTTTTGTCTCTCGTTTTTCCTGCTCTTGTTTTCTCTCTCATTCTCTTGTTCTTTCTCTCTTGTTCTCACTCTCGTTCTCTTGTTTATTCTATTGTTCTCTCTTGTTCTATCCCTCTCTTGTTCTCTCTCTCTTGTTCTCGTTCTCTCTGTCTCTTGTTCTCTCTCTCTTCCTCTTGTTCTCTATTGTTCTCTCTCTCTTATTCTCACTGTCTCTCTCTATTGTTCTCTCTTGTTCTCTCTTTCTCTCTTGTTCTCTCTCTCGTTCTCACTCTTTCTCTTGTTCTCTCTTTCTCTCTTGTTCTCTCTCTCTTAGTTCTCTCTTTCGCTCTCTCTCTGTTTTCCACTCGTGAGGTAGATTTTTAAGAGACAGGATTTATTGGCTTCAGTTGTTGGTGTAATAATCTGTAAAGAAATATTTCTCAAGCCTTAAATAGACTAAAACTGCTGCAGCCTTTGAAACAAACCAGAACGTGAGAGGAGCTCCTGTCTTGAACTCTTCATCCTCCGTCACATCGCTCTCCTCCCGTTACACGATACTGTTACATGTTACATGTAACAGTAACATGTACTGTTACATGTTACATCGCTCTTCTCCCGTTTGCTGTCCTCAGACACAGACGAGTGCCGTGAGACTCCTCAGATCTGTGGACCCGACGCCGTCTGCAACAACCAGCCCGGAACGTTCCGCTGCGAGTGTTCCCCCGGCTTCCTGTTCGCCGCCGACGGGATGACCTGCGTCGGTACGTTTAGGAGAGAGAGAAAGTGTGTGTGTGTGTGTGTGTTGACAGCTGTGTGGGTGGGTGGAGTATGTGGTGTGTGTGTGTGTGTGTGACTTTGTTTGAAGAGTCCCTGGTTGCACATACAGATGTTCTTAAAGCCTCACATAAACAATAAAGGATTTGTACGACTGAAAAATGGGACAAAACATTTGAAGCTGAAGTTCTCTGCTGAACACAGAAGATGTGATTTATTGTGAGGGAGAAACAACAGCAGGAAACAACCGCGGTGGTCTTTCTGATGAATTAGAAGTTGTCAAATGTTAAGTACATTGTCCTGGCAATAAAAAAACTAAACAGTTATACGGTTAAAAAGGGATTACATAACATTTGATTACAACAAACAAATGTTTTCTTTCATACTTTTCTTTGTTGAAAAGGTTTTTGTCTTCGCGAATTTGTTTCTTGAAATGTTGCATTTAAAAGTATATGCATTGATTTAGATTTTCAACATTTTAATCCCATATTTGATCACATGTCTTGCTGCCCTGAAGCTTCGTTTTGCAGATCTTTGGGGGTACTGAGTGTCTTAATATATAAAAACAGACCCAGAGCAAAAGTACTCGTATACATGTGTTTTTTGTTGTGTATTAAACTGTATTAAGAGTTTTCTGTTTAAGTCCAAGAAAAGAAAACCGTTAAAGGATGAATGAAGCGATCTGTCATTCCTCCTGTTTTTGTCTCTCATTCTCTCTTTCTCTTGTTTTCTTTCTTGTTCTCTCTCGTTTTTTTGTTCTTTCTCTCTCTAATTCTCTCTTGTTCTCTCTTTCTCTTGTTTTCTCTTTCTCTTGTTCTCGCTCTCTCTCGTTGTCTATCTCTCTCTCTTGTTCTCTCTCTCTCTTGTTCTCTCTTTCTCTTGTTCTCTATTGTTCTCTTTCTCTTCTTCTCCTCTCTTCTTCTGTCTCTCGTCCCTTTACAACACGTCGTCTGTGTCGTCCTGCAGCGGAGGACCGGCCGGTGGATCGCTGTCAGACAGGAAGCCACGACTGCGACGCCCCCGAGCGAGCGCTCTGCAGCTACACCGGCGGCTCGGCCTTCATCTGCTCCTGCCTGCCGGGCTTCCAGGGAGACGGCCGGGTGTGTCGCGGTGAGTTCAGGAGGTTCGGGGTCGTGTGGGCGGACATCGGGACCGGGATTGGGATCTTCACTATAAAACCTTTTTCTGATAAAGTCAGAGCTGAAGGTCAAGCAAACAAAACACTTTGATTTGTTTCGCCTGAAGGATTCCTTGAAAAGTTCAACTTGTCTGCACGTGAGCTCGGTGATCTTTTCATAAAGAAATACTTAAAATCGGAAATCTTCAGGTGTAAAAGAAAAACCCAACTTTGTTCTTTCAATTAATAAGTTGTACAGACAAACGATCAGAACTTTGCAACAGTGTTGCCATTTTCACAAACGTTCAATTCTTTTTAGAATTTAGTCCGACTGCTTTTATGACTATCTCTTTTTAATTTTCTCAGTTGAAATAGTTTGTTTAAAAGGAAGGAAAACGAAACATCAGCAGCAGCTGATCCCAAACTCTTCAGCGTGGTGTCGAACGGCAGAACTTGAGACTTTGTGTTCCCTTCGGGGGGAGAACCCGTCTGTGAGGAGCGCCGCGGGCCCCTCGGACAGGAAATGTCTCCACCTGGACAGGAAATGCAGAACGCCGCCTTACAGCTGCGCAGCTCATCTCTTCTATGTATAAATCTCCTCCACTCGGGAGACGCTGAGCTGAAGAATGTTTGTGTGTGGAGAGAAAACAGGACAAAACGTCCAGAACCTTTTTTTTTTCTTGTTCTCTGTTCCTTAACATGTTCTTTACTACGTCTCGTCACTGTGTCGGTTCAGCCTCACAGAGCCGCTGTGCGGCCGGAGACTCGTTCTTTATTTGTTAGATCATAAACAATCGCAGTGGAGCAGTTGAATTTAATATTTTAGCTCCCTCCAACAACTACAAATGTGTGTAAAGAGAAAAGTAAAACTGAGAAATTAAGGCATAAAACACAAAAGTACACAGAATTAAAATATATAAATGAATGGTAGATTTGTTAAGTTATAAACAGGCAGAGGTTTGTAGTTAGTTAACCTACTCTGTCACTAAAAGGTAAATTATTAATTAAATTAAATGTAAAACTTTTTTTTGGTATGAATTTCGTCTTTTGAATCCATGTGTTATTTATTAATGTAATGGATTCATGATGTATTAGTTTTGGAGGTATTATTGTGGTTCACTGTGCGTTATTTAGTTATTTTCCGTAACTAACGCTACATTTTGGGCCCCAAGATTAAATATTTTTGGATTTAAGTATTTGCAGTATTTTAGTGAATTCTCTAAAATGGCCACCACAACACATTATTGTAAAGAAAAGGAATCCACACCTCTCAGTTAAAGTACTTTTTAAAGCAACATTTAAGTGGTTTTATTTCTTTTAGCCCCCTAGTGGCCGTTGGTGGAACTGCACCTCAAAGCACCAAACGTGGCGGCGGATGTGTCAAAAAAACATTTCCCTTCATCTTTCGTGTTTTCTTTTTCCTTCCCGCCCCGTTCCCTTCAGACGTGGACGAGTGTGAGCAGGATCGATGCCACAGCGCCGCCTTCTGCTCCAACGCGCCGGGCTCCTTCAGCTGCCAGTGCCATTCTGGTTTCAACGGTGACGGCTTCCAGTGCAGCCCCGCCTCCTCAGGTAGGCGCCGCCAAGGTGAAGCAGAGGAGCGCGAATCACGAGTTATCGACATTGTATCGATCCTTCAGGCGGCAAGTGCTTTGAACAGGCATTCTCTCTAATTAAAATATAAAATAAGTCAGATTGTATAGAATAGGAAGTCAATTTCAAAATAAAATGCACATCTTAAAGATGATATTTATCGATAATATCACTTTGCGTCGCAGATTTTGGATCATTGAGTCTGTGTATCGATCCAAATACACGGTAATGGCGGCAGGAATGTAAATTTAAACTTAATATGAGATGGAAGAACTATTAAGATCCTTTACTTTAGTAAAAGTACCGCAATAACAACGTGAAACTACAAGGAAAAGTCTTGCAGTCAAACCTTAGTTCAGTAAAATGATGTAACTATTGTCAACTAAATGTGCTTTTAAGTATTTAAAGTAAAAGTATTCATTGTGCAGGTAAATGCTCCCTGTCTTTTCGTATCACAGTACAAGTACCTCAAATTAATACAGAGCTTTGAGTACTTCGTAACGTTCCACCAGAAACCTGTAAAACCACCAGCGTGGTCTTTTTTTAAACACCTGAGTGTCTCCTGACCGACAAGGCGCTTTAATAATATAAATGTTGTGGCAGCTCCGACGGACTGAACTCTGCTCTCCAGACGTTGCGGAGACGAGTGGAAGCTGTGTAAACGCCGCAGAGCGTAAACACTCGGCTGAAGGTCGATGAAGCGACGAGAGCGTCAACAGATTTCACGTTAGACTCAACAGAACCTCGGTGACGCACGGCTGAGGGCCGCAGTCTAAGCTACCGCGCTCGAGGCTCCGCGCTCCAGGCTCCGCGCTCGAGGCTATTTTTTTTAGAATTACCACAGTGTAGATAGACACAACAACAAAATAATACATTTTACAATTATATATATTATTGATCCATTCATTCGTTCATCTCTTTAATGTTGCTACTCTTAAAGGTGCATTTGTGTTTCTCTGACTGCTGGCCAGTTTAATCCCTATTTATAACACGTTATTTGTATTAGTTGATTTGTATTTTGTATTAATGAACTAAATCTGAAGTAATTTAATAATGCTCAATACAAAATTGCAACCCATCGATTTCCTCCACGTGACTCAACATGGTGGCGGCTTTCCGTTCTTCCCACGTTCGTTTCTTTATTGTTTTCTCTGTCCAAGAACATCCCAATTCTCCTTCAGAATAAGTATAATTAACTTTGGAGACTTGAGTTTATATTCACAAATACTTTTCCTCCTTTTTAAAAAGTGTGAAAGCGGTACATTTATTTAAAAAAGATGAATCCTTTTCGATCCGTTTCGTGACATTTTGGCTGACGGCATTACGCAACATTTCTCCAGCTGCCGCGAAGCGACTCGCAGTTCAACCACGAGGATGCGCCTCCAAAACCTGCGAGCAGGTGTCGTTTACAGCGGTTGTAGTTGTTTGTTGGTGTTGTTTTTGCTTCGTCCCGGAGCTGCAGACTCCTCCAGTGGTTCCAGGTGTCGGCAGCTGAGAGATAATTACAGCTCAGCTCCAAACGCACCGAAGCTTTTCTCATCTCTCCTGAAAAGCTGTAACTCTCTTTTCAGGCCGCCGTCATAACTCGTCGCAGTGATCCGTTTCCTTTTGTCCGGGATGGCCTTTGATCTTCCGGTCCCTTCCCCTCTCTCTCTCTCTCTCTCTCTCTCTCTCTCTCTCTCTCCGTGGGGCTCGTCTTCTTTCTTCTTGCGGTATCTCGTCCTCTCGTCTGGTTGTTGTTGTACGACGCGGCGGCGCTTTGCGAGGGGACGCTCCGCCGCCGTCTGCGGCGTGTTTTGGCTGCTCTGCGGTTCGTCTCGCTAGATACCCTCGAGGATAAGAAGAGCACGGAGGCCCTTTTCCAGATGTCACTGTGGCCCCTCGGGGTGCGACCGCGGAGATGAGGGGCCTCCTGCTCGCCCGCATGTTTATCCACAAGTGACACCAACAGAAAAACCCGTTCGCAGCCGAAAATGTAGCTCTTTTTTTTGTCTTTTTGTCTCCTGTGAAAAGAGAAGAAACAAAAGTGAGATACATAAATATTATATGATAACAGAACAGGAACTTAATCATTAACTAGATCGGTTTCTGACGTAATTCATCCAAGTTAAAGTCGAACTAGTAAAACAATAATGATATAAAATATACTTTCTGACTACTAAAGTAAAGTAAAACCTCCATCTGATGAACATAGTGTTCAAACGATCACTTATTTAGTCAGTCAGTCGATCGCCAGACACAACAAGACATTTTAAAACCTCATTTTACAATTAAAAGTTATTTAAAAAAAAAATAAATAATGGAACTATTTAAAACAAATTAAAGAAAGAATGATAGTCTGTGTGGATTGTTGGTCAGAAACAAGTGTCACTTGAGAAATACTACAAATAAATGACTCTATCTTGCTTTGGACTGTTGATTTCTCACAATTCTTATTTAATTCAATTCAAAAGGGGATTTATTGGCTTGGTAAAGTTTTCAAGCGTGAAATAATAAAAAATTAAATATCCCAAAATTACAATAAAGATCTTCAAAGGACTAAACAGAGCTGTGTAACATTGTAACAATGTAATCAAGTATATTTTAGGTTAACTTTGATTTGTATACATATCTTTGTTGCTTGTTTGTGTTCCCAGAGCGCGAGAAGACGCCGTGCGAGCGCCACCGAGAGAGCGCCGAGTCCACCGCCTCCGGCTCCGGCATCCTGTCTTTCTTCCGTCCCCGGCCGGCCGTCGGTCAGTACGTCCCGCAGTGCGACCGGCGCGGCGCCTACGAGTCCGCGCAGTGCCACGCCAGCATCGGGCAGTGCTGGTGCGTGGACGCCAACGGCCTCGAGATCCCCGACACCCGGACCGGACCCGGCAGCCCGCCTCTGTGTGAGTCCACTCGCTCCTCTATTAATTCTGAAATGGTTATTTCCAGGCCTGTAACAGTCCTTGGAAAAAAATAAAATCCCCAAAAGTTGTGTAAAAGTGGTGTAAATGTGTTATATTCATGTGTTCATGACGTTCATTTACGCTGAGATTGAAATAATTAACATGCTTTTAAAAGAAAGAGGCTCAAAACATCAGCAGACATACATTTAGGCATCTATAGAAATGTTTATTCTTTTAATCAAACTATTGTCTCTCATTCATTTGTGTCATTTAAGGTTTACTGTATGCTTTGAATCCTCATTGTTAGTTTAAATACTACATTTTATCACTTTTTACTGTTTACACACAAATTCACAGCATGTTTGCTCATGGAAATGTGGTTAAAAGTCATGGAAATGTGGTTAAAAGTCATGGAAATGTGGTTAAAAGTCATGTAAATTTGGTTAAAAGTCATGGAGATCCACTGGTCAGAATGTGTATACAACCTGTATAAATTCTTTTCCTTCATCAATCTGAAATCTGCCGCCTCCGTGAACCCGCAGGCATCGACCAGGCGGTGACCCCGGCTCCGGTGGGGCCGACCCCGCGGCCCGACGTGCACCCCGTCGCTCCGGGAACTCACCTGCTGTTCGCTCAGAGCGGGAAGATCGAACAGGTGCCGCTGGACGGATACAACATAAGGAAGGAGGAGGCCAAACCTCTGCTGCACCTCCCAGTAAGACGAGCACAGATTGAAGATATTGTGTGTCGCCACAGGGCCGTCACGCAGTAAACATGGCCGCCGATAATCTTCTAAAATATATCAATTTATATGTTTTTCGTAAGAAAAGAAACTGGTTCATCGGGCCGCTCTGAATTGACATACTTTGAGAACGCGAACAAGTGGATGTTTAGTCTTGGTTTAGCACGTTAGCATGCTAACTTTTGCTAACGATACAGCTAGCATAGCTAAAAACAAAAACCGCCTCATTCTCAACACATTCCGATGTCAGAAAAGTAGCTCTGAACTTCTTCAAGGAGTCAAAAGGTGTCGTGGAGAGACGTGTTTTTCTTCACAAATGACCGATTCTCATGAATTGAGATTATTTTGGAGTTTTACAAAGGTGTGTTTCCCTTTTTGACGATTAGCGCTAGCTGTTTCCCCCTGCTTAAGGTCTTTGTGCTAAGCTAAGCTACTCCCTGCTACGAATGTACATGAAGCTAATATCCATCTCATGTTAAATATCCTTCCTAAATGTGGGACTCTTCCTTTAAACACTTTTACCAAAAAGCGAATCTTCATCAAAACGATAATTCCACAAAACAATTTTTCACTTTTTTTTGTAGTTTGAAAAGCGTGAATGATTCAGAGTAAATGCCGAGAGAAAGAGCTCCTTGTACGAGAGCGGAAGGAATTTCTTGACTTTGACGAGCTTTTTCTGACGGTCCTCATACTGAACAACACACACACACACACACACACACACACACACACACACACACACACACACACACACACACTCTCATGAATGAGCGTTCCTGGCTGCTGTGAAACAATCCTCCGATTGTCCTCCGACATATTTCAGCATCAGAACTTCTCCTTCTTCTCCACAAGTGAACGTTTCAACGCGCTGCCGAGAGACACAAAGCGTCTCCGTCGGTGCCTTTTTCCTACAAAAGGCTCTTTTCAAAAGGAAAAATGACGCTCCAGCTTGAATGAGCGCGTCTGTCTCTTCCTCCCTCAGGACCGCGTGGTCATCGCCGTGGCGTACGACTGCGTGGAGAAGATGGTCTACTGGACCGACATCACCGGGCCGGCTATCAGCCGGGTCGGCCTGAGCGGGGGAGACGTGGACCCGGTCGTCACCACAGGTGCTGCAGACGTCCGCCTCACCGGCCCGGGTGTCTTTACAGAGGCTCCTTATCCCATGCCTCCCTTAAACGGTGGCAACGTTTTCTTTAAGTCTCATCGCACCAAGCAGAGCCCTTTTTTCATGAGGCCAAACAGGAAGTAGATGGGTTTTGTGTGCAGGAAGCAGGAAACAGGGTGTTTGCATCCTGTAGCAAACTAAATTATTGTTTAATGATCACATAAATGCATATTGGGCAATAAAACGTCATTTCTAAAGCCCTTTAAGGAGTGTTAGGACATCCTGTTCTGGCTCAAAGTCCAAGAGGTTTGAAGAGCATAAAGAATCTATATTTTTAAGAGGTTTAGAGGTTTTGTTTCAATTGATTAATCCTACTCAGAGCTTTGTAAGCAGCTGACGTAACGTAGATACAAGTTGCTCAGGTGCACATGAGTAAAGAGGCAGCTTTTGTGATTTGAAAAGCATCTTTATAATATTATTATTAATCATTAAAAACTTTATCACACAAAAAAAAAAATCTGACAATTACAACAATGTTAATTATCAAGGTGGAAATAAAATACCCTTAAAGTGATATAAATATATATACTATGAGAAAAAAAAATCCCCTTTGGGGATTAATAAAGTACATATCTGTATATCTCTAAAAATAAATAGAAAAGATGAGACCTATTGGAAAATAAACTTCTACGTTCTGTGAGGTGATTTTAAAACAGGGCCCTGGTCCTGCCAGCTGAAGGCTTCACTCTGAAAGGTTAACACTAGTAAAGGTCAGTAACTCTTCCGTCGGCGCTGATCGTCTCCTGACCGCCGTCTGTCCTCAGAGCTCCAGAGTCCAGAGGGCGTGGCCATCGACCACGTGGCCCGCCTCCTCTTCTGGACCGACTCCATGCGCGACACCGTGGAGGTTTCCAGGCTGGACGGCAGCCAGCGGCGAGTTCTGTTCGACAGCGATCTGATCAACCCGCGGCCCATCGTCGCCAACCCGGCGTACGGGTGAGTTACCGGACGACTAACCGGTCCAAACCAGTCGGCCTCTCGAGCTCAACGTCTAATTATCTATCTAAGTAGTTATCTATCTATCGATCTATTGATCGATCAGCGTGACACCAGGTCTGTGAACTGGGACTAAGATGTTATTACTAACTACTACTTTTACTATAGTTGTTGGTAAGTAGTTGGTGATACAAGGTAGTAGTAGTTAGTAGTACATGTTATTAATGGGTAGTTGGTTATATAAGGAAGTAATAGTTAGTAGTAATGGTTAGTGGTAGATATTGTAATAGTTGAGGATATAAGGTCCTCGTAGTATTAGTACCTTAGTAGTAGTAGTAGTAGTAGTTAGTGATAGATATTGTTAGTAGACAGTTAGTGATATAAGGTAGTAGTACCTTAGTAGTTAATAGTAATATTTAGTAGATGTTGTTAGTAGGTAGTTGGTGATATAAGGTAGTAGTTAGTAGTATATATTGTTAGTAGGTGATATAAGGTAGTAGTAGTAGTAGTAGTCGTAGAAGTGAAAGGAGTACTATCAGTAGTAGTTGGGTCCTCACTGGTTCTGTCTCGGTGGTGCAGGCAGCTGTACTGGGCCGACTGGAACAGAGACGGGCCCAAGATCGAGATGTCCAACATGGACGGGACCGAGCGCAGCGTCCTGGTGAAGGACGACCTGGGGCTCCCCAACGCGCTGACCTTTGACCTCCAGGAGCAGCAGCTGTGCTGGGCCGACGCAGGTGAGACACACCGGGGACCCGAGCCCTCTGATCCACGCCGCTGCTGCTGGTCCGGGTCCATTCGATCGATCGATTGATTGATTGATTGATTGATCTGCAGGAACCCGTAAAGTGGAGTGCATGGACCCTCACCGCAGGCTGAGGAGGCAGATCGTGGAAGGCATCCAGTACCCCTTCGCTCTCGTCTCCTTCGGAAGGAACCTTTACTACACCGACTGGAGGAGGTAACGCTCTCATTCCCCTGAACATCCAGCTGGGTTCTTGTCTTTCAACGCAGCTGAACACGTCCGGACAGTCTCGAGGCGTCCAGCGAGATAATAACGTGTTGAGCCTGAGCGTCTGAGTGGATTTTAAATAAACATCACCGCTGCGAGTGCCGCTGACTTTAGCTCCGTTGTTTGACTGCATCTGTCACACGAAAGTGTGTTTTAACGGCCGCGTTAATCTGACGATTCCAAACATCTGTGTGTGTGTGTGTGTGTGTGTGTGTGTGTGTGTGTGGTCTGTGTTTCAGGGAGGCCGTGGTCTCCGTGGATTGCCACTCGGAGAAAGAGACGGAAGAGTTCCTGCCACAGAAACGCTCTCGGCTGTACGGCATCACCGCGACGCCGACGCAGTGTTCGCAAGGTACTTCCCTAGTGTGTGTGTGTGTGTGTGTGTGTGTGTTTCGGCTCATTGTGTGTTTATGTGCGCCGAAAACAATGTGCTGCTGTTTAAGTCCATGCTGTGGCCGCACATACGCACGTGTGTGTGGGAGTCGCATGTCGCACACACAGAATGTGTACAAGCCGAATGTCGCCATCTTTGCATTTTTGTAGTCAACGACCATATTTGGAGTGTGTAGGAGTGACATGGAGACGCTGTTTACGCTGGTAGCGACAGCGACCTGTCAATCACAGTAAGCCCCGCCCTAAAGCATCCCCTGCCTTACGGTCTGTTTGACTCTAAATGACCATAATTTACTAAATGAACATCACGCTGTATAGAAGAAGACTTGAAACTAGAGATTGAGACATAAACTCATGTTTACTGAGGGAATACATCAAGAGAGAAGTAGAGTCACTTATATTGACTTCTATACAACCAGAGGAGTCGCCCCCTGGTGGTCAGGAGAGAGAATGCAGCTTTAACACATAAAACATTCTAAGTTTTAAGACACCTCCGTTTTAAAACTCGCTGTTGGGGAAAAGTTATATCTTCCTTGTATTTCTTATTTTTTCCCCGTGAGAACGTCGTAATCTCCGCAGGACTCGGCCTCCTCGGCAACACGAGCCGCCGTGAGAGGCCTTTAAGAAGGAAGGAAGGCGTCGCGTCGCAGCAGTGAATCTATCGTCTCTGTGTTCCCAGGCTAAATAATCTCTGTACGAACTGAGATGTGTTGCTGCCGCGCATATCTTGGCTCGTAGGCGGGTAACACATTCATGCGTCCAGCGCCCTCCCCGCCCCGTGGAGGCCCCGGTGCCATCCTTCTGGCTCGGGATGTTGTATCTGACCCGGTGGGATCGTGAAGAAAAAGTCCCAATTTTGACTGACCTGTCCTTGTGCATGGAGACCAGCACCCCTCGAGCGGCTCCGTGGGATCGGAGCGGTGCAGATGTACTCGGTGACCGAGCTAATCTATTCCAGATGCACAGAGTAACGCGGGTGGATATAAGCGTGGGAACTCTGGGTGAAGTGAGCTCAGAGAGGAGGGGGGAGGGGGGAGGAGGAGGACGGCAGCTGTGGATACGGAGACGCTCGGCTGGCACCGAGCCGGAAACCCCCGTCCACAGTGATGAGAAGCGGCTTCGCCGTCCACCTGCTGGGCTCCTCCGCTTCCTGGAGAGGCCCGAAGCCGGAGCGTTGCTGTTTCACTTGGCAGCAAAGTTTTTGACTCCAGATCGGAGGCGATTAACGTACTGAACAGAGCGTACTGAACAGAGCGTACTGAACAGAGCGTACTTACTGAACAGAGCGTACTGAACACAGCGTACTGAACAGAGCGTACTGAACAGAGCGTACTGATCAGAGCGTACTGAACAGAGCGTACTGATCAGAGCGTACTGAACAGAGCGTACTGATCAGAGCGTACTGAACAGAGCGTACTGATCAGAGCGTACTGAACAGAGCGTACTGAACACAGCGTACTGAACAGAGCGTACTGAACAGAGCGTACTGAACAGAGCGTACTGAACACAGCGTACTGAACACAGCGTACTGAACACAGCGTACTGAACAGAGCGTACTGAACACAGCGTACTGAACACAGCGTACTGAACACAGCGTACTGAACAGAGCGTACTGAACAGAGCGTACTGAACAGAGCGTACTGAACACAGCGTACTGAACAGAGCGTACTGAACACAGCGTACTGAACACAGCGTACTGAACACAGCGTACTGAACAGAGCGTACTGAACAGAGCGTACTGAACAGAGCGTACTGAACAGAGCGTACTGAACAGAGCGTACTGAACAGAGCGGCGGTTTCAGGGCTTCAGCTTCAGATGAAACTCTCCAGAGTAGTGTAGGAAGTGTAGAAGCTGCTGTTGAAAGGTTTCCAGGCTTGAAATCAACTTACGGGGTCTGTTTTTTTTCACTTATCCTTCCACGGAAGGAAGCGAAATGACGTGAACGGTTATATATTTTACTTTTTTGGAAGCATCGGCGGTCTCTCGATTCATTGTTTCGTGAGCGTTTTAGTTTAGCATAAAGTTCTTGGTTTACCGTGATGCGAGACTAAGAAAAGGAGCGAATCCTCACATTTTACAACAAGGAACACTTAGATTTCTGGTACTTTTTAGCTTGAAATTAATACTCATGAATCAAAATCTGTCACTGCGATCAAACAATATTTTTTGTTTTTATTTGGATGCCGAACAATTTTTTTTTAAAGATATTAGAATTTTTTTATGCAATTTTTTTTTTGTGGGGAAGACTGAACAGAATATTATCTATAAAAAAAAACAAAATGACACAAAATATATGAAATATATATTTTTTAAAAATCATCAAAGAAATCATAAATCTTTCAGTTCACGTCTCGATTTCAATGCAAAAATGTAATTTCCCAAAAGTCTCGATACCTGTGACAGTTGACAACATCGCCATAAACTTTGGTCACGATTGTTCTTGATTGATGTTTAACTTCCGGCGCCTGAAGAAGCTTCCTGACGGGTGACGTCGCCGCGTCGGGTTTCATCTCCTCACGTTGTTCTCGTCTCTTCTTCCCCATCAAGCCTACAACTACTGCGGCGACAACGCCGGCTGTTCCCATCTGTGTCTGCCGCGGCTCGGCGGCTTCACCTGCCGCTGCCCGGACGCCGCCGACGGCCGGTGTGTCGAGAGGAACCTGTGAGGCGCCGGGGAGGGGAAGCGAACCTTCACACACTCTGTGTTTTCTACATTCTCTTACTTGAATCCAACATTTCCACAATCATCTTAAGAGTTGTGTGTGTGTGTGTGTGTGTGTATGTGCGTGCGTGTGTTTTCTGGCCCTCGAGAGCTGCGCAGACTGCGTGTGTGATGTCACAGGATGTATCCGCAGGTGAGATCAGGTAACGTTCCTCTCGTCGGTTTGGAGCGTGTTTGTAATCCGACTCTCCAAAAAAAATGAGCAGAAAACGACACAAAATCTAAAATACAGGGATTTTTCTTTCTTTATTTTTGTATAATAGTCGGCAGGTAAACTGAAGAAAAAAAAAGTTCATAATTATTTGAAAAGGTATCGAACGACGAAACTTCACATTGTGTTTTTTTTGTGTATTTTAAAAGTGAAACTTCTTTATTGATTTCTT
This sequence comes from Clinocottus analis, assembly GCF_023055335.1. Taxonomy (NCBI): domain Eukaryota; kingdom Metazoa; phylum Chordata; class Actinopteri; order Perciformes; family Cottidae; genus Clinocottus; species Clinocottus analis. Next base: position 40,424 of record NW_027175954.1, on the reverse strand, counting down.
ATAGTTGTGGTCTGAAAGAGAACTGCGGAAAACTATCAGATTTCATTCTCAAGTGTTTCGCAATGACACAAATATTTAAGGGAAAGGTTCCTCACGGACTTTTTTTTATAGTGTTTTAATAAAAAAAGGCCTTTAAAAGACTTTTTTTATGAAAAGATGTTAAAAAAACTTCACACTCGCCTTAAAAAACCCTCAGAGGACATCGAGGTCTGTGACCTGTAAAAACCAGAAAGCAGACGGTATCCCAAACTTAAGATCTGAATCAAAAGTGATTATTGTTCCTGTAACGCCACCGATCACCTAATCAATACGACTCATCCATTTAACGGCTCGTCTGTGTGGAAATATATGAAATATCACGACGCAAAAGCGCCATTTTGTTTTAGTGTTAATCCAAATATTTTGACATTTAGTCAAAATGAATGAATGAAAGTTGTGGGAAGAAACTACAAAAATAAAATAATGGATGTGGACGATACTTAAAGACTTTGGAGCCTGAAGTTAAAGAAGATTTTATCATGAAAGTATGTAAAAGGGGCGGAGCCTCGGTGGAACTTTACTCCATTGAACTCCATTAAAACTTCACTGGTTTCAACACATTAACTGCAACCTCTCAATTAATTATACAGGATATTGTCAGTTTTCTTCTTTTTTTTTAAAGATCACAAAAATCTCTTTTATTAACTATATATATATATATATATATAAAAAAAAATTTAAAAGATATAAAACCATCAGAGGCATTTTTTAACTTCCAGTGAACTTTTTGAAGCTAAATGAAAGCAGATTTCTTTTTTTCTTGTAAAGTAAAACTCTACAATTGTGAAATTATTCTATATTTTAGCAAAAATGATATTGTCCCCCCTCCCACACTGTGCTGAGTATTTTTGGACCCCAGATGTTTAACGAGGACTACAACACTTCTTAAGACTTACAAATATGTTTTTGTATCGTTTGTGCTACAACTCTGTGTATGTTTTTGTTTATTTTTTATTATATGAACTTGTAAATAATGACCTGATGACGTTCTCTGATGTTTTGATCGGTGCTTCTCGCGTCTCCATCGTGTCTTTTCAGCGAGGACTCGGAGTCTGTTTTCATCTGGAATAAAAAAGTAAAGAAACAAAAAAAAACGCGTGCTTTTTCCACAAAAGAAAGTCGCTAATATTACGATGAAATGATCCGTCAACTTGTTTCTTTTTGGCAATTTTAACCGTTATGAACCAAGAATAAAGTCGTATTTTTCTAATGTTATTTTGATGATTCTCATTGTAACACAGTGACGTTTATTCTTAATAATCACAGGTTCCGGACATTTTCATTTCATTTAAATTAGATTTATTAAAGAATTATGAAGAGTGCAACACATTTAAGTGTAAAACCAAAACGTGCTCTCAGGTGGACGAACTCTGCGTGGAGATTCTTTTATGTTTTATTAACATTTATCATCTGATATTCTACTTTAATACAGATGTTTCCGACGCCAATAAGAGACGCTGATGAGGTGTTTCTAATCCATCCTGTGTGCAGATTATGCAGCTACATATAAATATAGCTCAGGGTTGTGTTTTTGTGATACCTGAAACCCCATCAGGGATGAAACTGGTCGTGTGTGTGTGTGTGTGTCTGTACTGACCCACAACCAAAGAGAGGACACTAACCGCCTGTACAGCCTCAATAAAAACATGTTTAAATCTACAGTTTGTTTCATTTCATCTCTGAGTGATGAGCAATGTCTCCTTTAGTTCAACGAGAGGGAAATATTCATAACAATACATTTAATGATGTCACCTTAAAATGCGTATTGGTAGAACTGATGGTCGCCTTGCAAATTATGAATGTGACCATTTTCTTAAGAATCCATAAGAATTATATCGGATTTAAGACCAAATTTAACCGAAATTAGTTTCATGCAAGTGACTCCTTACTGCCACCTAGTGGATGCTCGTAATAGTGAACCATCTGATATATATAGTGTAGTAGAGATATACATATATTCATATAGTACTACACTATGACTGTTTTACATATAGTGTACTATGCAGATTATACAGCTCTGACTCTTCCTACTCAAACTGTTAAATCTAAGTGATTACATTTAAATCAATGTAAAAAGTAATAATTTGCAAATAAAGTGTTTATTGATTAAATCAATGTGTTCGTGGAGCTTTCAGTGAGATGATGCTGCAGGAAGAACAAGAGGACAGACGGACATGCACGAAGCCGAGAGGGGAGGCAACGAGACGAGTTGAACGAGCGTCGTCACGATGTTGGTCCTCGCCGCGAGGACTCGGCCGGCGGCTTCATCTCGAGTCGAACACGGAAAGCAAAGAGCAGTTCAGTTCCGTGCTGAAGGTTTCTGTTTTTACGGAGTCGCTTCCTCGACGCCTGCAGCGTCTGCAGGGTCAGGACCAGCGGAGCCTAGAGGGGCTGCAGCGTCTGCAGCATCTGCATCATCAGGACCAGCGAACCAAGACCTGGTCTCCGTCCTGTATGGAGTAAAACTGGAGCGTCTTCAGGTCACTGTCGATCTCAAACTCTGTCCCCAACTTCTGCAAAAATAAAATAAAACTATATATTTATGTACATATATTTATGTATATATATATATATATTTATGTACATATATATATAGAAAAAGAAGAAAAAAAATTACATACATACATACATGCATTATACATTATCCAGAAAAAATATGAGGAAAGATAGAAACCCAGAATATTTAAGTCCATAAACTTGAATGATGAACAATCTCCTCCATGCATATCCAATTATAATTAATAATGATACAAACCATTAAAGAGACGCTGAATACAACAGAATGTCAAAGATGATAAACAACAGAGTCACAGCGACAGTTAAAAGTTTAGTTAGCGAAGCAACAAAACGATTAAAGACGTCGGCCTTCACTCGTGAAGCAGCAATGGAGCCGATGAAAGTCGCTTCTCACCGTGGGGCTGGTGTAGCTGAGCTTCAGGTCCGCTGCTGGAACCTTCAGAAGTCTGTAGAGGAGCCCCTTCACTTTCTGAACCACCATGGAGGCTGCAGAGAGAACACACACACACACACACACACACACACACTTCAATTAAACAAAGTGTTATCCAAGCAAAGCTCTTGACTTCCACTTTCTTTCTGTTTTTGTCGGTTTTACCGAGAACTTTCTTCTCGATGGGCTTCCTGTCGGCGTCGTCGGGAAACACAAACGTAATCTCTGGTGAGAGACGAGGGAGAGGTCAGTGCTCAGTGAACGTCACCGCTCCCATTTGCCTGGTTTAATATGAATCGGCCAATCGGAGGGCAGCGAGAGAGGCGGGACTAACTCAGCAGCTGGTTTTTCAAAGCGAACGGCTCCGGCTTCCTCAGCTCGCCTTCCTCTGGAGCGCCGTACTCTGAAACGACACACGGCGACCGTTATCTTCATCACTCACGGTCATCAGTGATGGAATACTAATGACAATAATCTTTAAAAAAAAAAAGAATTTATCTATAAAAAAAAAACAAAAATGAACTTGAGGGTCAGTTAAATGTGTTCTAGTAGAACAAAAGGAACTATTTTATAAAATGTAATCAAATCTAATTATATATAGATTAATACATTTTTTTAAAAGACCACCACCATGAATAAGTGAAATAAATAAGCTAATTCTGTAACATTTGCTTGGAAACACTGTCTAAAAACACGTCGGCTGCAGTTCCTGACAGCGGCCACCAGATGTCAGTGTAGAGTCACGTCGGCTGCAGTTCTAGACAGCGGCCACCAGATGTCAGTGTAGAGTCACGTCGGCTGCAGTTCTAGACAGCGGCCACCAGATGTCAGTGTAGAGTCACGTCGGCTGCAGTTCTAGACAGCGGCCACCAGATGTCAGTGTAGAGTCACGTCGGCTGCAGTTCTAGACAGCGGCCACCAGATGTCAGTGTAGAGTCATGTCTGCTGGGACTCACTGTCGATGAGCCTCAGGTAGCGAGGGTGCTGAGCTATGAACTGGGTGCTGGGCTGACTCCCCCCACCCGCCTTCAGCCACTCCTCCCCAAACATCTTGATGTAGTCGAGCTCCGCCCCCCTCCTCTCTTTGTGGTGGACCTGATGGGGGAAACCACGGCAATGGGTCAGCACGAGCACACACACACACACACACGCAGACGCACACACACACACAGACGCGCACACACACACACATGTAGAGAGGTTAGAGGTTCATTTCACCTCACAGTTGTTGAGGAAGGCCAGTTTCTCCAGTTTGGCGACGAGCAGCTGGTTGACTGTTTTGGGGTTTCCGTCGCTGCTCACCAGTTGGTTGCCGCTACACAAGAAGTGAGTTAAACTGGGAAGCTTCCCCAGTTCATCCACCACACACCACTGGGAGAGAGAGAGAGAGAGAGAGAGAGAGAGAGAGAGAGAGAGAGAGAGAGAGAGAGAGAGAGAGGTTAAACTAATCCATCTAATCAATCAAGAAATTGACAGATTGTCCATTTACCGTCAACGCAACTGACCTCAGTGATGTTGTTGTCTTTCACGTTGAGCTTTGTCAGCGACGGGAACATGGCAGTGTGAGAGCCTGCGGAGGGAAGAGTCAACTTTATGGATCAATAATCATCAGTAGTGAATCAAAACCCAGGTGCGTCTTATTTAATGTAACGCCGTAAAACACAAACAGTGTAAATAATACTATTAATAACCATAAGAACCATAATTCAACTTTATTTAGACGGAATTTCTCAAACAAAATGCAATCAAATATGCAACAATAACGAGGTAAAGAAAGATAAAAACGTACTGCAAATATTTATTTATGCATGAAAGTAAACATTTAAAAAAATATGGCTTAGTGTTTGTATGTTAAACATATTAATTATTAATGTGATGAGAGTGATTTGTGTGTGTTACCAGGAGCAGCGTCACCAAACCGAATGTCAGAGAGTCCGGTCTCAGACAAGTTCAGGTGCTCCAGCCTGCAAGCAAACAACGGTTTTTCATTTTATTTCAGAAGCTTTTGTCCTGAAAAATATATAAATATATTAAAAAATTGTTTAGCTGTAAAATATATAAATACTAGCTTGTCCTATGCTACAATAGACCATATATCAGCCATATATATTTATATTTCTGGACAGCCTTTCATGCTTTTATTTTGTTGAAAAAAAACCTTTACATATAAATGATATTTTCTATAAAGGGAATAATTTGTCTTCCTTTTTGGGGCCTAAAACTCTTTCATTCATATATATATATATATCAAAGTGTGTGTGTGTGTGTGTGTGTGTGTGTGTGTGTGTGTGTGTGTGTGTGTGTGTGTACCGGGGCAGAGCTGCTAAGCTGAGCACACTGCGCTGCTCCAGCGGGTTACAGGACACATTGAGGCTCTTCAGGGACTGCAGCGCCGCTTCAGGCCTTTCAGACATCAAACACGTCAGAGTTACACATCAAACACGTCAGAGTTACACATCAAACACGTCAGAGTTACACATCAAACACGTCAGAGTTACACATCAAACACGTCAGAGTTACACATCAAACACGTCAGAGTTACACATCAAACACGTCAGAGTTACACATCAAACACGTCAGAGTTACACATGAAACACGTCAGAGTTACACATGAAACACGTCAGAGTTACACATCAAACACGTCAGAGTTACACATCAAACACGTCAGAGTTACACATCAAACACGTCAGAGTTACACATCAAACACGTCAGAGTTACACATCAAACACGTCAGAGTTACACACAGCGTCTGAACGTTGTGTTCGTTACCTCTGCAGCTCGGTGATGTCGTTCTTTTCCAGAGAAAGATCCTCCAGCTGCGGCCACATGGGGGCGCACTGCAGGATCTGAGCAGCAGGGAGAGAGACACAATGACACACACATCAATACACAATGACACACACGTGGAATACAAATGACCTGCAAATTATTGAAGAATGAATTTATATATATATATATATATATATATATATATATATATTTATATATATATATATATATATATATATATATATATATATATATATATATTTTAATTTTTAAACTAATTAATAATATAAAAATACATTTTTATGATTATAATATTTTTTATCTATGGACCTTCTTAACTTCTTCATTATTTTTAAAGTATACTGTGGTGACGGTAGGAAGGTCCCCAAATAAAAAATATTAAAATTATACAAATATATTTGCATATTATTAATTGTTTAAGTAATCAATCTTTCATTTTTCTGACATACTGTATAATACATAAAGACATATCAGGGCCAAAATTAGATTAAAAAAAAATAGTAATAGAAATAAATATGCATTATACATATAAATAAATATAATTTGAATGTGTAAAATATTTAAATGAAGATTGAATAATAGTTGTAATATAAATATACATTTTCATATACATGTTCTATATTTCGTTCAATGCAGAATTTTATATAGTTGATATTTCATCTATAAAAATTGCAATTTTAAATAACGTACAATATAAATACTGTGTTTATAGAAATGTTTTATTTCACATATTCCTTCATTTAATATACTTTCTTTCCGTCCTTCCTGCAGCCGGTGGTGCCTTTAACCTGAACTACGTGTCTCAGGGGCGTACCTGAGGCCAGGTGAGGTCGCAGCCGTTGAGGACGAGGACCTTGAGGCTGCAGAAGGCCTGGCAGTGAGCCGAGACGTCACAGGGCAAACGCAGCCTGTTGTTGCTGGAAAAAAAACAAATAAAACAAGAACCATCAAGGAGCGCTCAGCGGAAAACACAGGATAAAAGAAATGAATGAAACACACACAAAGTGGGAGGAGTCTGTACCCGAGCTGCAGGGTTTCCAGTTCGTCCAGCTGCCGAGTGATGGAGGACACGTCGTCCCAGGAGGACAGCAGAGACGCGCTCATGTCCAACCACTGCACGTCTGACCGCTGCTGTTAAGGAGCGTGTTGACACACAGGAGACACTAACACAGGAGACATTAACACAGGAGACACTCACACAGGAGACATTAACACAGGAGACACTCACACAGGAGACACTCACACAGGAGACATTAACACAGGAGACACTCACACAGGAGACACTCACACAGGAGACACTCACACAGGAGACATTAACACAGGAGACACTCACACAGGAGACACTCACACAGGAGACATTAACACAGGAGACATTAACACAGGAGACACTCACACAGGAGACATTAACACAGGAGACACTCACACAGGAGACACTCACACAGGAGACACTCACACAGGAGACATTAACACAGGAGACATTAACACAGGAGACATTCACACAGGAGACACTAACACAGGACACACTCACACAGGAGACACTCACACAGGAGACATTCACACAGGAGACACTCACACAGGAGACACTCACACAGGAGACACTAACACAGGAGACACTCACACAGGAGACACTCACACAGGAGACACTCACACAGGAGACACTCACACAGGAGACACTCACACAGGAGACACTCACACAGGAGACATTAACACAGGAGACATTAACACAGGAGACACTCACACAGGAGACATTAACACAGGAGACACTCACACAGGAGACACTCACACAGGAGACACTCACACAGGAGACATTAACACAGGAGACATTAACACAGGAGACACTCACACAGGAGAGATTCACACAGGAGAGATTAACACAGGAGACATTAACACAGGAGACACTCACACAGGAGACACTCACACAGGAGACATTCACACAGGAGAGATTAACACAGGAGACATTAACACAGGAGACATTAACACAGGAGACATTAACACAATGGTAAATAAAAACACAAATTCCCATCAGAGTCTTTTTGTGTTTTTTTAAACCCGGTGGGTCTGTAAAAAAAGATACACGGCGTCGTTTCCCTGATTTCTCCGTCAGCTCCGGGTCCGTTCACTTCACAGCCGCCCAGCAGCGCTGACTGAAGATTTTCAAATCTGTTGAGGACATTGGAACAAATGAAAAAGGAAACATGTCCTCGAGAACCTCCTAAATATGTCAGGATATTCCAATAATCCCACACTAACCTCTGTGAAATTGGAAGAATATATTTTCTAAAGAAACACGTTTCCTCTTAAATTGAAAGATTTCTTTTCTGAATCTTAAAGAACCGGCTCGTTTGAACCTAAACATGACGCTTCCCATCTGGACGAGTCGGTCAAAACTCTCTGCAGGATATATTCTTAATTTAGTTTAATTAGCTCTTCCTTTTTCTTCTTGCTGCCTCGGCTGCCTTTGAGCAAGGCACCTGCAGCTGCTCCTCGAGACCCTGACTATCTGCCGCTGGGCGAATACAAAGAAAAGGGTCGGCGGTGCAAAAACCCTCGAAAGAGATTCAAAATAAGCCCTAGAGGGCGGTGAGCGTCGTACCCGCGACCCTTGAGCCTGATCCACTTGAGCTTCTTTGACGCGATGGAGATGTCCTCGTTCAGCACCGTCTCGGTTTCGAACTCGTACACCTGTCGCACGGCGGTCAGGTAGTCCACTCCCGAGCTCACCTTGGCCGGACGCACAAAGGAGCCTCCTTCAGGGTGTCTGAGAGGAGGCGAAGAAGAAAAAACCATCAGGGACATTTACTCGTTTCAGATCAGATCAAAGTGGATAATAACTTCCCCGGACTTCCTGCGCGTGCAGTTACCTGCACGTGAAGTACCGGACTCCACCGTGGCTGCCGTCGTGTTTGCCTCTCTCCGGGTTGTCCCACTCCACGCCGAGCCACAGCCCTGAACACACAACACAGACGCTCCATCAGTGCGAGCGGGAGGCGCGAGCATCGACGTCGGAGTTTTCTCTAAAAGTTTTTGTCAATTGAATGAAGAAGTTCTCCGATGTTGAATGTCGTCTGCAGAAACTCGATCAAAGTTAAGTGAAAAATTAGCAAAGCTACCTACTACTGCTACTATTAGCTACTTGATCGAAGACGTAAACATTACAATATTGTGTAAGCTATTATATTGAGTGACTTTAACAGCTCTCAGTGTTCTGAGTGTATGTGTCTCGGGCTTTTATTGTGAAGGACAAAACGGAAGAAGAGAAGAAATGTTTAAGAAGTGAAAAGTAAATAAAATGGTTGCCGTTTATGCAGACAAAAGAGCCTTGTGTTATTATTTTATTACTATTATAAAGTATAGGCGCACCTCATCCCACCAATGTAGCCAAGGGTTATGGCGCCAATACTTTCTAATAGTATATACTTTTATAAATACTTTATAAATACTGTCCACACTTTAGAATAGTAGTAAAATAATAGCTTACAATAGTAACATTTGATCCCGACTGCTTGAAGCGTCCTGAAGCTGAAGACACATTTCTGCCAGCGCTCATAAAGTATTGAATTGTATTTATAAGATATTTTACTCACTAAAAGTCCTGCATTCAGATTTTTACCGAAGTAGCCGTATTTGTATTTGCATCAAAATACATGTATAAAGGACAATAAGTAAAATGTGTCATTGTGCAAAATGGCAAATTTCTGAGAAATGTATATATTATGTTTTTGATATATACATTTTTATGCGACAATGTGTTGCAGCCGGTGAAGATGGAGCTTATTTTAATGACTGTATAATACTGCCGCTGGAATTTCACCAGAGTCAGTAAGCATAAAATTAACATTTTTTATTAATAATCTGAATCAGCAAAGGAACTAAAGACGTCAAATAAATGCTATGGAAAGTACCTGCTGTCGGTGGCACCAGGCCCACGTACCGCACCGTGCCCCGCTCCCCGTCGCAGGACACCCGCCGGCCCGCAGAGTGCTCCGGTACCTCCGGCTGGTCGACTCCCATCGAAGCCCCGTTTTCTCTCATCAACGTGAGATTCTGTCGTTAAATTCTCCTCTTCCCCCCCAAAAAAGAGATAGAAAACACTCTTTAAATAATAACTGCCATAGATATATTAATAATATAAATAAAAAACCTTAGACGTTTTAAAATACAGCCTTTAAGGAAGTTTAGCTTCTATCCAGCTCGCAGTTCAACGCTACAAACAAAAACAATCGACGTAGCTAGCTAACCGGAAGTGACGGGAGTTTTGACGGAAGTGGCGGAAGGTTTTGAGGTTGCACTAATTTCCCACAATCGTTTTCACAACTAAAACTGATGGTAAACACGTATAATATTAAATATACATGTATATATAAATGTATGTACTATATCTTAACACTGTCTGAGTATCAAATAATACGATATCAAATAAACGTTAATGAAAATAAAAAAGGAACCAATGTTTTGCAGTGACCTTGTCCCCTGTGGGAATTCATTTTCAGTAGGACAGCCCGTGTGCTGGGACTGGAAAACGTGTGTTCGTGTGTGAAATATATACTCTCTTGTTATTGGTGTTAAAAGTCGTAATAAAACCGTGTAATTGCTGCAGTTAACCTGATAAATTACTCGTTTCTATAAATAGAATAAATAAATTTTCGAGTGTTGCCGGTAGATTCTCCAGAAGAAACCATGAAGAAGAAGACACCCAAGAAGAGGTTTGTTTACACGTTTTTATTTCCCAAAGTAACGTGAATGAAGATAACCTATGTCCATTTTCTTTATAACAAAGATGAATTTATTACGAAGTGAAGCAGCAGTCTAGCAGACACAATGCAGGACAATGTGGTTCGATATCATTAATTTGACTGTTTACATATCAACCCTCAGCAGCAGTGACCTTTACTAAAGTAAAAGTACTAATACCACGTAGTAAAATACCCTGATACAAGAAAAAGTCCTGCATTGAAAGTATTTCTAAAGTATATCAGAAAAATCCACTTGCACACTGTTATACGATGATATCATTGGATTATTATTACTCATGCATAAATGTAAAAGCAGGACTTTATAGTTGTAATTGGTGGAGCTCATTTGAAACTGTTTATAAATTATTTGTAGTATGGATGAATGCTTTAAGTGTTTTTTTGGTTTGTGGAATTAGTGAGAAATATTACAACGCTTGACATTATTGAAAGAAAAAGCAGAAAATCGTCACATATGAGTAGCTGGGACTGTGAAATGTCTTTAAATTAAAAATGATAGAGATTATCGGTCGATTTTCTGATCAACTAATTAACAAACCGTTTCGCTGTACTTAGTGTCCCCCCCAAAAAAATCCTCTACAGCAAATAATAGTCACTAAGACGCATTGTTTTTAGTACAATTTTGTTTTCATGTACATTATAAATGTTACTCGCGTGCTGTATTCTCAGAGCGGATTCTTCAGTATTTAGTATCGCTCTCTGTAAATTAGCAGCTGTGCGACTCGTGGATTCTGACGTTTCTCTCCCCGCTGTAACTTCTTCTTCTCAGTGTTTCTGTCGTCAGTGAAGAGGTGTTGTCGGAGCAACAGGCAGCGGACTATGAAGTGGGTCAGGTGTCAGGAAGTCTGTTCAAGAAGAAATCCGGCGCCTCCGGATCGCTGTCGACTTTATTCAGCAGCGCCGCACCGGCTGGACCTCTTCTGTTCCAGCCGGCACCCAAGGTAACTCAAACACTAATGTATCAAAACGAACCGGGAGGGGAAAGAGAGCTTTTGTTGGGGACTATTTTCAGCGGCGGATTAATCCACATGTGCTGCTCTAGTGAGTGTTTGTGGCGGCAGGACTTTGATGCTCACTCGTCACCTGTTACTCGATACATTCACTGATGGTTTGAGTCTGAACATGAAGTTTAATGACAACTAGAACAATACAGAGAATTCCTCCCACACTTGTACTTTAACATGCACTGGGTGGTTGTTTTGTTTTCATGGCAGCCTGTCCCGAAGAGCACCGAAGCAAATGAACAACAGAAGGAGGTCAAAGGTCAGGACAGTCAGAAGATGAATCAGAAGCAGCTTCTGGAGAAATCAGAATCCGAGCAGAAGCTGGAAAACAGGTGAGGCGTTTAGAAACAGACATCCGTCCATTCTTTCATCCACAGACTCGTCTTCTTCTTTCTTTCGGCCTCCATTCTGTTCTCGTCTTTTTTTTCTCGCTATTAAATCGAATATTTCTTTTCCTGAAGAAAAAATAAAATCACCAAATCCTCGTCATTTCTTCTTCTTTAGTTTCTCCTCTTGGATTCTGTAACATCCGCCCCGCTCATTGCCTCAGTGTATCTTCCTCTCTCCTCCTCCACGGCTTTCAGGGAGATCAGTTTACAGAACGCGGACGAGGACGAGCGAGGGAAGGCGGCGCCCGCTCCGAAGAAGAAGAGGAAAGCACCGGACGGAGAGACCACCGCGGAGCAGTGGGTGATGAAGAGGATGAAGCTGAAGGCCAGTAAAGAGGAGGAGGCGTCAAAGCAGAAGAGGACGGTGTTCGTCGGCAACCTGCCCGTCAGCTGCAACAAGAAGGTACAGAGAGAGAACAGGAGAGTTAAACGGGCACGTCCATATTATCTATATAATGTGCACAAATGTTGAAGATAGTTCCCGAATATTTATATTAATTCAGGATTTTGACTAAGGAGCACTGCATTTTGCCTCCACAGCATCACTGCTGTTTCTTTCATTGTTTATTCCTGGATTTAACAATAATATGTAGCAGAGAGGAAGAACCTGACCCCCCACGCCTCCTCCTCTCCTTTTGTGTTTCAGACCCTGACCAGCCTCTTCAGAGACGAAGGCTCCATCGAGTCCATCCGCTTTCGCTCTGTGGTAAAAATATAAATGTTGTGTGAAGTGACTTTGAGTAGAAAAGCTTTATATAAATTAAATGCATCATTATTATTATTATGAACAGCTGGGAGCCAAAATCAGAGATTGCTGCGACTCAGTTGAAATTAATTGAGTCTGTATCCTCTTAAATTTGCAAATCTTTAGTCGGGGAGAGGCCTCGTTGACCTTCACACAAGAGAGAGAGAAAGAAAAAAACACCTAAGAGTGATAGGCCACAAAGTATTGAGGGTGCCAGTGACAAAAACGACTGTAAAAGTGACGTGGATGTGAAGAGGATAAGTGTGCAGTTAGCATCAAGGTCCACCGGGGGAACTGAAACTCCTCCTCAGCTCCTGATGGTCTGTCTTGTTTGTCCCCTGCAGGTCAGAGAGGATCCCTTGATGTCCCGCAAAGTAGCAGTCATTCAGTACGTTTATTCAGTACTGTCCGTTAAAAGTCGATTACCCCGACAAAAAAACCTTCCTCAAATCTTAAACTCTGTTTATTTACTTCCCAGGCGCAAAATTCATCCCAAAACACAAAGCTTGAACGCCTACGTGGTGTTCAACGACGAGGCCACGGTCGCCAAAGCGCTACAGAGGTCAGTGATTTAAAAAAATAAAATGAAATTCCCCACAAATGAAGTCGCCGCGTGAGTTCAGCCAAACGGCGAGCGTTTCCTCTTGTGTGCCTCTGCTGACAGGAACGGCATGGAGATCGAGAAGGACTTCCACATCCGGGTGGACAGAGTGACGGCCGGCACCTCGGTGAGTCTCCGCGCCGCAAATCTGTTGAAATTAATTTTTGTTTTGTTGTGGAACATGCTCGGTGACATCGTGCGCTGTCTTGCAGCACGATCACAAACGCTCCGTCTTCGTGGGGAATCTTTCGTTCGGTGAGTCTCTCTTCTGTTGTAACGCTGTGTGGTGTTTGTTGTGTTGTATCGAAGTTGACCCGTTGTGTGTCGCGGGTGTTTAGAGATGAAGGAGCTGACGTTTCGGCGGCACTTTGAGGCGTGTGGCACGGTGGACGCCGTGCGATTGGTGCGAGACCAGAACTCCGGATTAGGGAAAGGATTCGGTTACATCCTGTTTGAGGTAGGACGACCCGACCGGCGCTTTTATTTTGTTAAGTTTGTGTCCTCTTTGTTTCATGGTCTTGCACGCGGTTGTCTTCCTGTCGCAGAGCGCCGACTCGGTGCAGCTGGCGTTGGAGCTGGACGGCAGCAAACTGGACGGCAGAGCCATCCGGGTGAAGCGGGCGGAGAGGCAGACGGATAAAACTAACGGCAAAGGCCCCGCGAAGGGCCCCGCGAAGGGCCCCATGAAGGGCCCCATGAAGGGCCCCATGAAGGGCCCCATGAAGGGATCCATGAAGGGATCCATGAAGGGCCCCATGAAGGGCCCGGCGCAGCAGAGAGAACGTTTCAAGTCCAACAAGAAGTTCGCTGGAAACCAGCAGACGTCGACCAAGAGCTCGAACTCCTACAAGGGAGAAATGACGAATCCAAACAAAAAGAGCGGGAAGAAAGTCCAGAAGAAGAAGAAGAAACCGAGGACCAAAAGGGCTGTTCACATCTGATCTGTATCCTGCAGAAGAGAAACAAAGCGTGTGAGGACTAAACAACTAAAGGCAGAATTCTAGTCGACTATGACGGAGTAGTGATGATGATGATGAAGAATATGATAATAATGATCTGAAGCGGCTGTGAGCTGCACTTCATCGGAGGCGGTGGTGTTGTAATTGTGGGGACAATAACGGTGAGATTCATGACGATTTAAAGTGTTTTCAGTCGGTTTTGCTTTTCCACCTCCGATGAAGAGACACGGACCCATCCTTATTGGGGAAGTGAGGTTTTTTGGGAAATATCATTAAATTACAGCATTATTTTCATAACAATACGACCGAATACAAAAGGCCCGAGAGACTTGACTGTTTTAATATTTTTTGTTTTTGTCCCCTGGCGTAGCAATTTTTGTTTTCCTTCGCGTCCATAAAGACAATTAAAAGAAAAGTCACTGCATTGCTGTCTCTTCCTGTTTACCATCGTTATGCTAAGCTAGGCTAACCACATCCTGTCTGTAGCTTCATATTTACCATCCGGACGTGGTAGTTATCGGTTTTCTCTTCCATATAACTCAGCTTAAAAAAAACAATAAACGTGTTTAATAAAATGTTGACGTGTTCCATTAATGCTGCGATCACATTGTTTCTGATTTTAGTAAACGTGTTTAAAACCTGTAAATGTTCACGTCAACAAAGTCAACTTTAAAATCATTGTTTCTTTTACTGGGACAAAATGAGAAGAGGGTCATGTGACAGACTGGAGGCACAAAGCCAGACTACTCCGTGTGAGTCAGAGGGAGGTGAAGGTGAGATGTTCACCCACAGAGCTGCAGGTAAGAGGCGGAGCTACACTGGAGAGGAGAGCTCCTACATCACACTCCAGAAACGAAAGTTAAGTTCCTGAGAGAGGCAGAAGCTCTGCAGTGGAGACGAGTCTCTGCTTTTCTCTCGAAGACAATTCAAAGTGACTTCATCAGGTTTTCCTCCACAACACAACAGAGTCTCTTCTAAACACTGGTGAGTACATCTGATCATGTTTACACCTTTAATCTCCAGGATTAACTCGAAACTTTCTGCTCTATAAGGGAATAAATTTCCTCTCTTCTTCACTTGGTTTAAACATAGTCGTTTGTCCACAAGTCAACGATACAAAACTCACTTTAACAGCTTTAAAGTGTCTCAGGAGGAACTTTAGTGACTTGTCACTGAATCTCTGTGGTTTGAAGTTTAGTTTCACTTCGACTTTCCTGCTATTGTTACTGTTCATTGTTCACTTCCTCTATTTCCTCTGGTTGTTTCACAATAATAGTTTTCTACTGGTGAACCAGAGGGAGGCTTTTATTGTGAAGGATCTGAAGGAAATGTGATGTGTTCGTCATCACGTGAGCAGAACTTTGTTGTCAGTCCTGTTCTTTAAAAAAAGCTGTCTACAACAGGAAGTGAACATATTCAGAGTAGTGAGCTTCAGCTTGTGAGAAAGTGAAAAACTATTATAAGTACTTTCTCCAATATTATGTTATACTTAAAATTACAGTAATCACACTTGTTTTAGATAAAAAACACATCAGAACTGAAAATATATGGAGAAAAATCACACTAGTTTCCTTTTTCAACAAATATTTAACTATTTTTTTAAATTAACTTTCCTCCTCAATGTGTGTAGATATGGCTGCTGCAAACTATCTGCCATCTGAAGATCAGTTCCTGTGCTCCATCTGTCTGGATGTGTTCACTGATCCAGTCACCACATCATGTGGACACAACTTCTGCAAAAACTGCATCACTGAACACTGGAACACCAGTGACAGGTGCCAGTGTCCCATGTGTAAAGAGGTTTTCACCTCAAGACCTGATATGAAGGTCAACACTTTGTTCTCTGAGATGGTTTCTCAGTTCAGACAGTCGGCTCAACAGAAAGCCAGCAGCAGCAGCTCAGAGCAACAAGAGTCCAAACCAGGAGAAGTTCCCTGTGACGTCTGCACTGGAACCAAACTGAAGGCCCTGAAGTCCTGCCTGGTGTGTCTGGCCTCCTACTGTGAGACTCACCTGGAGCCTCATCTGACAATGTCAGGCCTGAAGAGACATCAGCTGATGGACCCTGTGGAGAACCTGGAAGGCAGGATGTGTACGAAGCACGATAAACCTCTGGAGCTGTTCTGTAAGACCGACCAGACGTGTGTCTGCATGCTCTGCACTGTGTTAGACCACAAGATGCACGAGTTTGTTCCTCTGAAAGAAGAATGTGAAGGAAAGAAGGTCGAGCTGGAGAAGACAGAGGCTGAAATCCAGGAGATGATCCAGAAGAGACGACTGAAGATTCAGGAGGTCAAACGCATCGTGGAGCTCAGTGAGGAAGATGCAGACAGAGAGAAAGCAGAAGGTGTTCAGGTCTTCACTGATCTGAAGGAGTCTGTTGAGAGAAAACTGAAGGAGCTCATCAACACGATAGAAGAGAAGCAGAGAACAACAAAGAAACAGGCTGAAGACTCCATCAAAGAGCTGGAACAGGAAATCTCTGAGCTGATGAAGAGGAGCACTGAGGTGGAGAAGCTCTCCCTCTCTGAAGACCACCTCCACCTTCTCCAGAGCTTCCAGTCCCTAAACATCCACCTCCCACCACCCACCAAGGACTGGACAAAGGTCAGTGTTCCTCCAGCATCACATGAGGGGACTGTGAGGAGAGCTGTGTCTCAGCTGGAGGAGACTCTCAGTGAAAAGATGAAGAAGCTGGTTGAAGTTCAGATGAAGAGCGTCCAGAAGTTTGCAGTGGATGTGACTCTTGATCCTGATACAGCAAATCCTCAACTCATCCTGTCTGCTGACGAGAAACAAGTACATCATGGTGATGTGAGCAAGAATCTCCCAAACAACCCAGAGAGATTTTCTGATTGTTCTTGTGTTTTAGGAAAGCAGAATTTCTCTTCAGGCAGATTTTACTTTGAGGTTCAAGTTAAAGGAAAGACTGACTGGGATCTAGGAGTGACCAGAGAGTCGATCATCAGGAAGGGAAACGTCACACTGAGACCTCAGAATGGTAACTGGACTATAGTTTTGAGAAATGGAAATAAGTACGCAGCTCTTGATGACCCTCCAGTTGTTCTCTCCCTGAAGTCTGGGCCTCAGAAGGTGGGGGTGTTTGTGGACTATGAGGAGGGTCTGGTCTCCTTCTATGACGTAGAAGCTGCAGCTCTTATCTACTCCTTTACTGGCTGCTCCTTCAAGGAGAAACTCTTCCCGTACTTCTGTCCCTGTAATAATGATGGTGGTAAAAACTCTGCACCTCTGATCATCTCTCCTGTCAGAGTAAATTAATCACTCTCTTCATTTATTGTAATGATTTTATTCATTAAAGGGAACAAATGTACATATTGTGTGTGAATATCAAGCAGTTTAACTTTACATCTTCTTTCATACAGAGTCTGTTTAATGTGGTGATTGATTTTAACGTTAAGACATTTTATTAAATGTATCCCGTTACATAGAAACACATTCGTGGGACACGTTCATCTCTTAAACTCTGCATCGTGACACATTATATGGAGAATATCCATTTAAACCTTTTATTAAATCCACAGACATTTATTTCCACTTCCAGAAGAAAGCTCCTTCTTTAAAGACACAAAATACAAGAAGCTGAAGTTTGAGTTTGAGTTAATCAGATAAATTAATTATATCTGATGTGCAGCCACAGAACATATTGATTAATAGTTTTGTCTTGAAGCTTCATTAAGAGTGAGGCCTTTTACATTCATATAGTGTTCACTGAATACGGTATGTGTTAATACAGTTAATAAATAGAATAAATGCAAATGTTTTTGGGTGTGAAAAAAAAAGTGGTTTGGCCAAATTTGATTTGTTTTGTGGATATTGGTTTCCTGTGGCTCTTTCACAATAAATGATTTTTACAAACAAAACATACAAGACTTTATTTATTTTACTTATTGTAATTTTTTGTAATCTCAAAATGTTCATTTTCATTGTTTATAAAGAGAAACATGATGAAAATTCAAATAAGTTTAACTTTTTAGTTTTTACACACTGTTTTAAGCCTTTATGACAAATACTTGCCATATTTTAAAAGTTACATTTCTCCTGGAAAAAGAGCAAAATAATTTTGCCAAGATTCTTTTTTTAAAATTTGTTGATAAATAAGACAAAAAAAGTCATCATTAGTTTTAAAATCATGCTTAAAGGCATTTAAACTAAGTTTTGTGTTTAACAATTTAACAATAAGATTACATTTCTTACTGCAGATGGATATCAGTTATCAATGAACTGCCAAATATCCACGTATTTTTCTTTGTTCGTCTTTTCAATCATATTTTTTATTAATCATTTATAATCAATAGTTGCTTTTAAAACACAGAAATATCGTATTGCCTCGTTGTATTTGTGTCTCTTCTCTCGTCACCTTGGGAGTCGAGTGTCTCGCCGCCGCCGGGACGCGGCACCAACAGAACGAAACCAGGTTTTCACATAACTTTGTTTTATTTCCACATTATTTCACAACACCACGTTCATAAGGCCACCGACTCACTGCACAGTCTGGTTGGGATCAGGTAACAGGAAACAAAGACATCCAAAAATATGTTTCTTCAATATAGAATCATATAAAAACTGTTTATTTTTTAAGAGAGCCGATGAAAGAAAAAGAAGAAGAGGAGGAAGAGCGTCGGGGCGCGACCACAGAGCTATTTACACGTCTGCAACGTGGATGAGACACTAAATAAGGATGTAGTACTAACATTGAGGTCATGTCCTTCAAAATAAAAGCACAGGAGTTGTTGACCATCTGTGAGGAATGCTGTTGTTTAATTACACACACAGAATAAATCAAAGAAAGTGTAGTTAGGGGTAAAAATCCTTTTCAGACAACCTGTTGTCCTGCCGGGTGGAAGAATTTTGGGTGGATTGTGTATGAAATACTGCTTTAAGTTCCCACATTTCATCAAAAAAATAAAGACAATACAGAGCACCGCAGGAAGCCGACAGCACGTCTGTGTAAAAGAAGTCGGGAGTGTGATCAGTTGTCGTGTTACAAATATTTTTAAAAAGTGTTTTTTTCCGGCTGTTAATATATAATTCGTAGCATTTCCGTTGACTCCACGCGGCTCTCAACATGGCGGCGGCTGCACAGGTTCAAACTGAACAGTAGTGCTTTTTATTTTTCTTTCTTCTTTCTATAAAGTCCTTCAGTTTTAGTAACAGGATGGTTTCCAAATCCTAAAAAAATTGGAACCAAAGTTTGATCGTCGCGAGAGGAAAAGCTGAATGAGCAACATTTAAAACATTTTTTAACGACTCCGTGATTCATAAAACTGAACGCGTCATCTTTAAAAAAAAAAAAATTTTTTAAAAAAGGAGGCAGGAAACCGTAAAAACCTGCTTTTGTGTCACGAACCCTCAAACTATTTATATTTATTGTATTTGTTTGCACGTTGGAACACATTCAGAAGTGCAGTAAAATGTTTTGTGACTCGTTTGGGATATAAATGATTAATAATAATGCTAATAAAAGACAAAGTGGATTAATCATTAACAGTGCAGACGTTCTTCAGGGATACGTGAACATATGGTGTGTACGGCGTTTGATGGGTCAGTTTTTAGACACGCCCCCTCACGCAAAGGCCGGCTCGGCCAATCAGCACGCAGCAATGCAGTTGTGTGTTTGTGTGTATTTGTGTGGGATTATGTGTTAACGCGGTAACTCTCACTTTAGCGTCTCCGGTCGTATTCGGACATCATGAGCAATGTCGTAAATAATCGATCAGAACCGTTTTGTGCCAACATTTGATTCTCAACATGATAAAAACTGTGATGAAACACTTTCATCGGGTATTTAACTCACTGCATTCGCCAAAACCCCCCCCCAAAAAAGGCCGTCCTTTCTGGGTGTTTTATCCAATTTCCCAATAATAATAATACCTGTGTAACAAAAACAGCTGTCGTAAACAAAAACAACAACAACAACAAAGGTGTGAAGGAATGTGAGGTTTCAGACTTCTACAATAGCGCCTTCATGTTCCAATCAAACCCGCCTCCCGAGGCTCAGCAGCAAAAACTCACGAGTCCCTCCCCTCGAACTCGAACTCATCTCCGCTCTTTTTCAAAATAAAAGCCCACGTCCTCCCCGGCTGGCCTCAGGCGTAGAAGATGAGTTCGGGGATCTGGCCGCCCTGCACGCCGGTGCCGTTGGTGCTGTCCGAGGAGCACTGGAACTGGAAGGTCACTTTCCCGCACTGCACCTCCGTCATGCCCTCCTGGCCGAAGTAGCTGAGCTCGTTGCCGTCCAGCACCGCGCTGGCGGTGTAGAAGGTGTCGGGCTCGATCTGCACCGGGTAGTCGAACGACACGGGGAACGTGCTGCTGGAGCCGTCGGAGAAGTACTTGATGACCCTCTGGGCCATGGACACGCCCTGGCGCTTCAGCTCGATCTTGGCGCTGTACTCGGCCGAGCCGCAGCTGGAGCCGTACAGGCCGAAGCCGGCGATGAAGACGCGCTTGTCCACGGCGAACTGGATGCTGTCGCAGCGGCCCCGGTACCGCCACTGGTTGCTCCGGTAGGCGCAGGACTGGAAGCGGTGGCAGCGCTGCGGCGACAGGCCTTTGCGGGGCTTGGTGCAGAAGAGCAGCTCGGGCTTGTTGGCGGCGGTGTACCACAGGAAGATGTCGTTGGTCTCGTTGAGCGTGAGCACGCCGGACTGCGCCGCCCCGTCGGCGAAGTCCTCCAGGACCATCGTGGGCACGCGGATCAGGTAGATGGCCTTGCCCAGCACCAGGCGGCGGTTCTCGATGGTCGGCGTCAGCTCCTGCCGCTGACACTCGGCCTCGGCCCAGTTCAGCGCCGCCTCGAACACCACCATCTCCTTGGCGTTGAGCGTCTCCCGCCGCAGGATGCTCTCCAGCGTCTGCGAATCGATGTCGCAGAAGCCCTCGGCGCGCAGCGCCAGCTCGGCCTGGGCGTCGATCACCTCCCAGCAGCGCTGCGTCAGGTCGGGCTCCTCGAACAGGCAGCTCTGGGAGAGCAGCACGCAGGCGTTCTTGGCGCTCAGGCTGGTCTCCAGGAAGTTGACGCAGGCCCGGGCCAGGTGGGGCACGATGTACTTTTTGGCGGCGTAGAGGGTGGCGAGGACGGTGTCGGCGCACAGGTCGATCTCGTCGCAGTAGATGTACCTGGGGAGGCGGAGGGAAGGGGTCGTGTCACGGTGCGACACAATAGAGAATGTTGTACTTGTTTTGTGTATGTGTGTGTGTGTGTGGTCGCCAACACGACACGAGGGCGACGTACTTCAGCATGGCCAGGAACGAAGGGGGCTCAACGTCCGGGATCCGGATCTCCTCCTGATCCTCCGCCAGCTCGCCGTAAAACATGGCGTGGAACACGGAGCTGCCGACGGCCAGGACATACTGACGGAGCAGAGGAACGGCGTGAGATCAGCCTTCACCACAGATAAACCTCGGACTCACCTGCTTTTACTTCTACACTCCTTATACAATTTAACTTCATCATTTTTAACAGTGTCTTCTGATGAGTTAATCCATTTGTAATGGCAGGTTTTACCTTATGACCCGGGACTCGCTGCGTCCCGCCAGGCGGCCCAACCACAAAGTGAACGTCTGCCATCATCTCATTGTTGAACATGACTGAATTCCTACAATAAGGACAAAAAAAAATGACATCATGACACTATGAAAATAAAATAATCTTTGTATTCTGACACTAGAACAACTACACTTCAAAACATGATATTAAAGGTTTTGTTAAATACAATTTCAAAGTAAGAAAACCGGTTAAAAAAATCAAGTCTTTTATATGTAACTGTAACTGTCGAAGACAAACTAAATAAATAAATAAAACTGCCTCGACTCATTACTTTTACTTTGGTGGAACCAAGAGAAGAACGTTTCCTGATTCTTTTGTAAAAAACGGAAATTAACAATCACATCCAATCAGCGTCTGAATGAATCTTAGTGCCGTTTGTTCTGCTTTTAATTATTTAAATACCAAACAATCACTTTTGATTTGAAGTCCAGCCTGTTGCCGACTTGAACCGGACTTCCTGGTTCAGTTCAAATTGCTTAGAGACGACCTTTCAGTAACCTCGTCGAGGTCATTTTGATGAATCTTGCAGTCTTTCAGGACGCTTTTAACCAATGATTGTGCCGATTGAAGAAACACCAGAGTCTAAAAACACGCAACAAGACAAAGTTACGATCTAAATGTACTTAAAAGTATTGAAAGTAAAAGTTACATAATTGTGTTTTATCAGAGAGTAACAAGTATACTTCTCACATAATGTTTCTTCTTCAGTTTACATGAAAACAATGTAATTACCTCTCTCGGATGGTGGGGAACAGGCCCTGCCAGTTGCAGCAGCGCTGCGCGGCGGTGATCGTGTTGTTGTTGGTGAGGTTCTGCTGCTGGTGCTGCTGGGTGGAGGAGGAGGAAGAGGAGGAGGAGGAAGAGGTGCTGCTCGCTGAGGCGGAGGGGACCAGCTTCTTGGTGGGAAACAGCTCTGCAGCCATTATCTTCCAGTCAGACTGCAGGCCGGGTCATGGCAGCTCCGGGTCCCGGACTGGACTCAACTGCTGCTGCTGCTGTCGGACCGGCCGAGTCTGGAGAGAACAACCGAGAAATGCGCTTTATATTGGGGGACAGTGAACAGACTTTACAGCTCGAAAGTCTGGAGGTGACGATGTTTGCTGGGCTAACGCTGTTTTGCTTAACG